>NW_015378181.1:0-75340 GCF_001204775.2 Aspergillus nomiae NRRL 13137 | reverse complement strand
CCCTAAGTGGTAAACTATATAGTACAGGATAGGTAAGTGCGATAGAGCGGGCTCAGGTATAGCTCGTAAAATCCAACGCAGTAGGCGAAACCAGACCGGCGGCATTACTCTAATCTCAACTAAGTTTCCTGAATAGATGTGGATTGACGCATCACTAACCAGACTTGACCTAATGTGCTTCATCCAAGCCAACGTTGCTCCGCATTTTGTACTAGTTATAACGAATTTTCAGCTGGAGATCCATAAGGAGCATAGCTTGCATAGTCGGGCAACACATTCCGTGATCCAGGCAGCCACTACTCGGAGTAAGCTCTAGTCACTGTGTTGTTCACAGACACAGTTTTCTCTAAGCTAACATCGTCGAGCCTTTTGATTACAGAGACTACCGACGTGTCTCCATTTCATAGGTGGCTAGCTCCCACTATAGGGGCTGATTACTAGTTAGCAAATGGCAAGCCCTTCCTAACAGACCCACTTTCAGCCGAGGACAACGAACAGTGGGTCTGGACGAGCAGGTGCGGTGGTTTAGACTTCTGCCAGCAAATATCATTGATAGATAGACATTTGCAGGCGCATTCTTAGCGCCGGAACAGCTATGGCTTGGGCTGTGCGTGGCTCCTTCGCGCGTTTGGATCAGCCCCAGACGTATGCATTGGTTCCGAATTGCTGGGTAATCTTCTGAGTCGTGATACTTGATGATTCGTTAGGAATTCATTGTCAAAATAAAAATAATTTTCCAGAGAAATGAGACCCCAGTGCATGATATAGGTTGTATATGGTGCTGTTGTCGGATGTATGGTCGAGTGGCCGTATTACTTGCGTGCAATCCTGGTAATTTCTGCTCCCTGTAACATTGTTGCCCACACTGAAACAAGTTCTAAGCTAGAGGGCTATTCCAATTGGGCAGTTCATGTAGGTGGAACGACGATCTATGCAACATCGTAATTCTCGGCTCCTTTTCCAGCCCAACCCCCACTCCACGGATATGATTACTCCGTAGCTCTCCAATATTCAATATGATTAAGATCAGCTCGCTGTTCAATGGCCTAGCCACACGTTTTACATATCAAAGCTGGCTATTCCAATCATGGTACATATACAGCTTTCTTACACGCCGTTAAAAGTCAGGTTATATAGTTGCTGTAATATCAAAGAACCGTAGAGTACCTATAGCTGGTTAGTAAGGTACAATGATGCAAATCTACTGGAGCGTATGTGGGCTATACCAAGGCAGGTCTGTCATCACAGTGGCTGTATGTCAGCCAAGATTGACGTGGCAAGTGCTGTGATGATCGAATCGGATCGATACAAAATCTCCAATGGACAACTACCTACCGGAAGCTGGTTGAGGTTGTGTGGAATTGGTAGGTTGATGATATTAACTAAGTTATTCGAATTCAATAGTAGTACTTTTCCCCCCTCCCCCTTCATTCCTTCCTTTTCCTGACAGTGCTAACGCTATGCTATTCAACCTACGCAACTGTATCCTCTGCTGTTTCTATACAGGGTACATGCAATGGGTGGGGCCTGTATGTTGGTCCGAGAAAGGAAGATGCCGAATCAGGGAGGGAATTCCTATACAGAAAGAGGAATGATCTACCTAGCTGAACGTATTTTTTCTCGAATTAGTTGCAGTCCCCATAGGAGCCTGGGTGACTCCAATGTCGTGCGTGGCTCAGGCCCATTTTTCGCAATGGGAGCTAGCTGGTGGGGTATCGGCTGTAGGAATTATAGGTTGAGTGCTCGACATGCTACCTAGCCTAATGGGCCGTCTTATGTATGCTTTCTATTATATCAATCCCATCCAAAGAACCTACGTAAACCCAGTGATTCCCTTTCGGTGGTGCTTGTAATTTTCGCGGACTTCTCCGTATACCCTACGGAGACCTATCTGGGCTGTTACCTGATATTTCCTACGTTATGGCTATCCTCGGCCCTGCCAACGTCCAGCAATCACAGGCGCCATCTAGCATCAGTGAAGAATCACCTGTTCCACCCCCCGCCCCAATGGCCTTACAACAGGATCCGAAAAACGCGGATTTACTACATACAGAAGGCGATCAGAAAATAGGCACCATAAAAACCTCAGAGGTGGTGGGCAAGGCGAACGTTGGAAAAATAGCAGAGGGCAACGTAGGAAAAACAGGGGAAGGCACAAAGACAGTTGATGGAACACCACTCGACCGTCAAACATTGGTATTTCTTGTTGTCACTGACCAGAATAGTGAAGAGGCATTCTTGATGAAAATTGGGAGCAAGGATATCAACGAAAAGTCATTGAAAGACCTTCATGGCCTCATAAAGAACAGCGGTCACAAAGAATAGTTGGTTTCCTAGAGGCTTTAAACCATTTAAGATAGCACTAACAGTCAATTAGTTGCAAACTGCCATTCTGCACTGCGCAGGGAGGGTCTATTACCGACCTTGATCAGTGGACGATTGAGGCTTACCTTAATTATGTGAATGTAAGCCAGACGAACCGCAAATCCGAGAAAGGCTCAATTAACCTGGCAATAAATAGAAAAAAGGGTCAGCGAAGAACGCCTCGAACGTTTACCTCAGACGAAAGCAGAAGCTTCAGGTTGACGATATCCCGAAGGTTGATATCAGTCTACCGGTGAGTGATATATAATAACAAAACTCAAATTGAGAATAAAATACTCATCAACTGGTATAAGGCTCCTCGAGAATACCTTCCAGCTCCAAAAGCCCCTGCTATCTCGTCATCCATAAACAAGGCAGATTGGAGAGCTGTGAACAGCATTGAGACGTATCCGATCCTCTTTTTCTCCCCTTGCCCTCAGTGGTTCTGCTACTCTAACAACAACATATAGGAAGCCGCAAGAGCTAGACCAAGCCAGCTGGAAAACGGTTACAATTAACAACTCACTTTGCTATGGCCTTTGCGTCGTTCGCCAGGATAATGGTCATGGAAAGAGCACGCCGGTAGGGTTGATTCGAGCTCCGTACCCAGGTAGGTCCTTTTGCTTTTGATCTATATGATTGTCGTATTTCTGACGACCGAACTTTTGGTCTACAGCATTCAGAGTAAAGGAACGAAGAGTCTATGATGAAGAAGACGAAAACGAGGTGAGGCGAGCCATTGTTATCTTGTGATCGAGGTTTGACTCTTGAAAAGCCCAGCGTTCGCATACCAGACTACTTCGTTGATGACCAATCATATGTCTCGATATATGAGACAAAGACCCAATTTCAATCGTCTCTTTCGAAGTCAGCTATTGACGAAGTTGATATCTCCATGTCGGGGTACAGGCCTCCTATACCCTCATCTCTCACTAATATGTTTTTAACCTGGACCTAGTGGATTACCCGCTTTTGGTGGTGTTTTAGGCTTTAGCGGCGGAGTAAAAACTTCAAATACCGACCAAACGACAACAGACGAGTCTGGCGAGTCTAGCCAAATGAACATCTCCTATAATGTCTGTGAACTTCGTTGTAGATTCGGATGCTGCCTGACACTGATATAGTTCCCTCGCGTGACGGTTCGATTAGACGAATACAGCCTGGAAATCACAAAGCGATGCCAAGAAGAACTAAAAAAGGCTGCTGATGCTAAGACAGCGGATCATTTTATAAAGTTGTTTGGTGAGGCTTCGCAAAACAGTGTTCTTTCGGCATTGAACGCCAGGATCTGACTTCCTGCAGGCGAATACTTCAGTACCCAAGTCCAACTAGGTGGACGACTGTTCGCTTCCGAAGAATTTGATTCTCACACTGCATCAAGCGCGAAGGATACCAAATTCTCTATGAAAGTGCAAGCTGCAGCCTCGTTCAAAACTCCAACGGGCGCCGGGGGCTCGACAAGCGCCGGTTACGGACGAACCCGTGACGAGGCTGAGAGTAACTCCAATAGCAACCTAACTAGCACTTTGCAGTGGCAGGCAAATGGTGGAAACACCCTATTGTGCAATAGGTAAGCCCCGTGTATGGTGGGAAGACCTGGCTTTACATACAAAGAATTAACAAATTCTATAAGCCCCCCGGACTGGTGCCACACCGTGGCCGCATACCAGAATTGGAGAATCATCAAGGTTTGAAAACTATCTCATGTATATATAACGAGCAGAACTTACCAAACAGTATAGAGATCCGGCAACCGACACATCATAAATTTACTTGCCCAGTTCGAAGCGCCAGCAGGGATCCACAAAAAGGTCAAGAGCCTCATGAATAAGGATGTACAAGATCCGAAAGTTCCACTCCAGGCCCAGCCGATATTGCAGTCTCGACAAGGCCGAATGTTCTACCTTCGTACAACTAGCAAGGGTGATTACGGTTGGCATAAGTACCTCACAGCTTTCCAGAAAGCGGACTGGTCAAAGGGTAAGTCTATAGTTGTCCCCTACAGGATCGTAGTATTAATTGTACCGATCACTTTAGACGAAATTGAGAAACTGGAGAAAACGTCGAAAAACGTCCCGGCCAAGGGTGCTACTGCCGGGCTGCACGAGGGTGTGGACGAGTGCAGCAAGTATGGCATTTATCTGGAATGCAAAACTCCTGAAGGGCACGGCGTCACAAAGGTATGCTGCCTCACTATTGCGTAAATACGTGATCTGACCCATTTAGATTATGTACGGTCAACCATACACCTTAAGGAACCCTTCGACCGGGCTCTACCTCTAATTTCAAGGTGATAAGGATGGGAAAGAGGATAGATTCCCTGTGGCGCTGCCTACTTCCACCGAAACCCTGGCTGGCTATTGGTATATTAGAGGCGTCGATGGTACCGACTACGGAGAAGTGAAACAGAACACGCCTGTGACCATTCGATATGGAAGTGACACAGATCGTTTGATGCTCACCGTCTTCCATGAGAACAAGTACAACGGGCTTCTCAAAGTAAGCAAGAACGTGGCGGAGGATGATGAGGCGACGTTTACCATGATGTATAAGGACGTATATGAAGGCAAAGCAAGGCATAAAATGCCAAGGACGGGGCGGTGAGGACACCAGTAGCAAGCTATATATGAATAGTTGGTAATTTGAATAGTTGTGTGACATAAGTATTCTATTTCTTTTTTAACTTTAGTAAATCTTCGTGATTATGGAGAGGACAGATTGTTATTACGATAATAATAGAGCAATCAATAAATTTACCATATATCCTCCAGATAGCTTCGTGAGATTCCATCCCTAGCATTTGGCTCTTGGAAAACAATAGCCGTTGGCTGGTCTGTCAACATCAACTTGGGTACAACCCATGACGCGTTATCAATTCCAAATGCCTACTTATCATCGGCCTCCTGCAAAATTAACGCGCCATATTTCATCAGTTTCTAGTTTCAGACTTCTTTCTCGCGCCACGTCTCCCTCATGGGAGAAGAGAATCAAAAGCCAGGTTATGATCCCAAAAGATATCATCCAGCTCGTGTTGGAGAGACCCTAGCTAGGCGATACTGTATCATTTGAAAGCTTGGTTGGGGTGCTAATTCTACCGTCTGGCTAGCAAAGGACACAACTCGGTCGATTCGCTTATTCCTTCATGCTTCTTTTATGTGAGGTTGAAAATTACGAACTGCGGCAAGGAAGAACAAAGATCAGCTACTGAAGAATTAGAAATGTCTCGATATATCTCTCAGCTGCAGCCTAATCATGAGGGTCGGGCATACGTTCGGCTTGTCCGTGAGTCCTTTGGCATCCGAGGCGCGCTGGGAGAGCACTTGTGCTTGGTATATGAACCATTAAGTGAACCACTCTGGCTTCTGGGGAAGCACCTTGGAAGCAACGGTGTGCCTCCAGCTGTCCTAAAGCCATTTCTGAAATTAGTGCTCCAGGGCCTAGATTTTCTGCATTCCCAGTGCGGTATTATACACACAGGTACACTTTTTCCCAATTTTCCCCGAGCATCCTCTCTCTAATCATGGCAAAGATCTTAAGGCACATAACCTTCTCGTGGGATTCGAAGACTCTGATGTTCTTGAGAAATATGTTCGCGAACAAGAACGCAATCCTGCCCCGTTTTGGGATAATGATGGCCATCCCGTGTTTCAGTCCCGTCCCGATTTCGGGCATCTGAGGAAAGGGATGGGATTAGATCAAATTAGCGACTTCAGTGCGGCTGTTTTTGGCAACACCTCTAAGCCTCATAACCATGATATTCAGCCTCAACCATTTTGTGCACCAGAGGTACTTTTAAAAACAACATGGACATATAGTGCAGATATTTGGAACCTGGGAACCATGGTATGGCCCTGATGAATATACTTGCACTAGTTACCAATATCGTGCTCCTATACAGCTGTGGCAGCTTCTTGCGGATGATATCTTGTTTGATGGACTGGACTCCAGAATATTCGCGAGCAGAACATATAGCTCAAATCATACGGGTACTTGGTCCACCTCCGCTGCAGCTACTGGAGAGGGCAGACAAAGGCATTTGCTCCGAACTCTTCTCCAGCCATGGTATACTCTCTGCCACTTCAATACCTTCGGCGGTAATTAACTGTTTACTTAGGAGAGTTCAACCATCCAGGGATAGTCCCGCCTGAAGAGTTTAATCTTTCAAACCGTACACCATTCCTCCAAGGAGAAGACAAAAGACTCTTCCTTGGCTTTGTGGGCAAAATGCTGCGCTGGGAGCCAGCAGATCGGGCCACGGCTAGTGAACTGTACAATGACCCCTGGCTAAGCTTTAGGCCTTAATTTTGACGGCCTCAATCTTTTTGATTTTTCTTTCGTATTTATTCAATTCTTTCATGCAATGGCAACATGCAACAATCAAATATCCTGTTCCCGTTATGCTGAGTCCCCAGATTATGCTACAGCCGTGGGAAGCACCACGGGTTCCCTCTTCATATGGCATTTCTGAGACTCGCTGTATCTACGCGAAGAATGAAAACGTCTCGAAGTAATCAACCGTAGAACAATAATATATTATTTTATATAAATCGTGAAGATACCTGGTCTATGTAGGACTACAGAAGCTACTAACTATAAGATTAGTAGCCTTGAATAAAAAGAAAATACGGCCACTCCCTTTCCAAACCCAATTGCTATGCATGACGAATAGGCGAACAAGTTTAAAGCCACCGTAGGTTGTAAACATATCGAAACGGATCACTACCTGATTATACACAGCTTGGGGTGGACAAACCTCCAACCTAGGCATCGGCCCGAGGTAGGAAGAAAGTTAAGCTTCATCAGTGTTTGGCATAGCGGTGCGGGGGAAGCAGCGATTCGCGGAATATATCACCGAGCCAAAGCCATCTATTTACCTGCGAAACATCACGCCATGTGAAAGCTGGCATTATTTATAAGACAACTAGCTGGTTTAATCTAACACGAAAGCCATCCTAGGCTCGTCGACCACCCACTACTGCGAGGGCGCCTTTCATCACAACAATGATTGCTACAACCGCCATCGTTGCTCGGGAGCCCGAGCAGCCGCAGAGCATAAACTGGGCGATGGAGGAGGTCGAGGTTTATACACCTGGCGAGGGCGAAGTTCTGGTTGAAATGCATGCGACAGGCATCTGTCATACGGATATAGTTCTCTCATCGGTACCGTCTGGACGAATTGGAATCCAGTATCCCAAGGTATTGGGACATGAAGGTATTTCAGAACCCGTGTATATACGGGACCATGAATGAGATTGATGGAGAAACGGGATACAATTATATCCATACTAACTTGGTCACAGGCGCCGGTATTGTACGCGCACTGGGCCCGAATGTCAAGTCCGTCGAGGTCGGGGATCCAGTCCTACTATCCTACTACTCCTGTTCATCGTGTGACGCGTGTCAGAGCTCGCATCCCGCCTATTGCGATGTGTTCGCTGGGGAGAATTACGTTGGACGCCGGGGGCAAATGAAAATTCGGAAAGCTGGGGAAGAGCCTTGGTCGAGGTTCTTTGGTCAGTCGAGCTTTGCCCGACATAGTGTAGTCAGCGAGGCCAGCGTTCTCAACGTCAAAGATATTCTCAGGAGCGAGGACGAGCTCAAACTCTTTGCACCACTGGGATGTGGATTCCAAACTGGAATGGGCGCCGTTTTGAACACTTCTGAAGCTGGCCCAGATGACGTTGTGATGATATTGGGCTTGGGTGCTGTTGGGATGGGGGCGCTTATGGTGTGTCTTTGCTCTGTTCTGCTTTGAGCCGCAATATCGAACTGACGAAAACATTGACAGACCGCTAAAATACGTGAATGCAAAGCGATAATTGCTGTCGATAGGGTTGGCACACGCCTCGAACAGGCTAAGAGACTAGGGGCATCACATACTATTAACACAGCGAGCCTTCATGGAAAAAGCTTGAAGGATGCTGTTTGCGACCTATCCTTCCCCGGGGTCAGCATTGTAATTGACACCACAGGTGTTCCAACTGTCATTGAACAAGGCCTCCAGGCTACACATAAAAGAGGCAAACTGGTCCTCGTAGGGGTGCCTCCCTCAGGATATGCGCTTAACATTGACGTCGTGCAACATATAAATGTGAGTTAATAACGAGTATCTATCCAGATCCCTTTCAAGATTAACGATTTTTCTTGGGATATGATAGTCCGGTCGCTCGGTAATGGGATGTATTGAAGGTGATAGCATTCCCAGCAAGGTTTGAGAACACTCTTGTACATTTTAAGCTGTTATCCCAATGCTGACAACCACAAAGGCCATTCCACAAATGATTGAATGGTATCGCGAAGGCCGCTTCCCCATCGACCAGCTAGTTCAGTATTTTGATGTTCGTGGCCCTACTTGTCTGTCATTCTGGAGCAACACCTCGGGTATTTGCTGACACAATTTTGCAATTCTTAGGCCGCTGAATATGAACAAGCCCTACAAGGTATGAAGGAGGGAGCCACAGTGAAACCTGTTTTAGTGTGGGAACATTAATGACAGAATGCCACTTTGGATAATCTGGCTGTTGACGGGATGCCTACAGAAGAACGGATGTGGAATATATCATCGGCCTTAACAGAGGTGCTTATCTTGGGATTTAAGTATATAAAAAGCCCCACAGTATGTGGTTGTTGATTATTTACACATCTACCTAAGGTCCCAAGGACATCGTCCTAGTAGGTATCATCATTTAGTAATTTGTGAAGCTAGGGCTTAAAGGAATAAACTGGTAAGTCTCTTGTCACACGGACGGTGGCAGTAGAACAACACAAACTATAACCAGAATCACGTGCCCCCCGAGAAGACCGACAGCGCACGTCGAGGGAAGTAAAGACGAATATCTCAAGAGATGAGACTAGCCAACTCACTATTCACAGCTAGATTGGTCGTCGCAATCTCAGGGTACTGTGCTTTGGGAATGAATTCCAGCTTCTTAACAGCTTCACGCTGGAAGATAAGGCAGTGAGTAGATCCACCACTATGGAAAGCCCCAATGACATCTCCCTGAGTGATAGTCTTTCCTACTTCCGTAACTGGGTACCAGTCGCAGGTTGATACCTCGGACATTCCAACGGGTACAAATCCAACTAGCCCAATGTTTGCCCCGCCTTCGACATTGGTGTCAACGATGAGAACACCTCGCGCAGCTATATGAGTGATATAACGCTGGGATACGTCTGGACCAGCCGGATCAGGACCACTCGACCCTCCGAATCCTGCAGCAGCTGTTTCGGCAAAGTAGGTTCCATCAATCAGGCTGCGATACTTAACTACACCGGTAACTGGAGCATTCCAGCAGTGGTAGGAGTCGGCACTCAGGAAGGCTTGATACACCGAGCCGCCGACGAAGCTGTCAACATAGGACGAAACATTGTCGTCTTGCGTTCCTCCTAGCATATCGTGGAGCGAGTATGGTGTGCCCTTAAGCCAGAAAGTGTTGCGGCGCGACACATCAGTATCGAATGATAGAGGGAATGATTCACAGGCGTTGACGACAGCCGCCTTAGCTACGGGACGAACACCCTCCTTGAACTTCCGAGTAAAGAAATCATCCCAGCATGCATAGTTGTAGAAGGTCGCTTGAGTACCTCCAGAGGGATACTCGAATATCTTGTCGAACGTCTTTGGCGTCTCATTGGGGGTGGCCTCATTCGCTTTGTCTTGCAGCTGTCGGATCGCCTCGTCGGAGCTCCATCCAGCATTGATCAGAGCCTGATTGCCACCCTTATCGCCCCTACCCCCAGCTGTAGGGTCTTTGAGGAAGTCATTCCATTTGTTCAAAATCTTCTTGAGACACGTATTCACTCTCTCGTCCAAGAAGAATTGACGTCCGCTTGGTGTACCCATGGGCCAGTCAACGATAATGTTGAATGGAAAGCCAATGAGGCCGCTGGGTACATTTGGATTGTTTTTCAGAAAGTATTCTGGCACCTCAGTGAGGAGTGTATTGAAGAGGTACAGCATGGTCTTGTAGTTCCGGACTTGCTTCCTCAGAGTGGTCGGATCCCTATCGTACGGCGCCTTTTCGGGAATTTCCTCGAACATGGAATGGGCCAGCATGTAAATGGTCGAGTTGTCCTCGATCAGCTTTCGGAAAGTCTCAACTGGGTTCTCCTCGTTGCGCAGCTTTTTGGGGATTTCTGCTTTGGTCTTGTCGAGCAAGCTTGCAAGCCAGGCTCGACGGAGCTCGACGTTTTCGGGCATCCAATGGCCATGGCTATGAAGGGAGCTGCCCGTAGCCGGAGCTCCTGGGGCACGCTGGATATAGGTAGGTATGTACCTGACAGACTGCATGATGTTGGGGATTGCTATGAAAATCTGGCTCGATGCTCAATGAGAATGAATATTCAGTTTGAAGGCTGTTAAGATAGCAGATTAGGGGTGAGCTTTGCTGAGTACTTATAGCCAGGCCCCCTTACCGCACGAGCTAAAAGTGCATCAATTTCAGTTTCCATTATGTACTCATTAACATGATTTGGTTGGTGACGTTGACCGGTCCTCAAGGTAGGAGGGCTTTCCGTCAAGTCATGCCGTGATTGACACGGCCCTCGGGCAAAAGCACACCTGGTGTACACTCCATGATCTGAACCAATATGGCAAGCCAATGGACGTTAATCGAGAGCGCACTTCCGCAAGTTCCGAATCATGGTCGTGTTCCCCGCTCAAGACAATAAAGGTCTAGATGGCCGCAAGTCTGGTTTCTCATATTCGATGTGTGGCATACCTTGTCTCCGGCTAGGGGAAATGCAAGGCGTGGGCCCTCCACGAAAGAGTTCAGCAATCCTGCCTTGGGCTCAGATGTGGCTGCTCAGTTATAGCTATGGCCTGAGTTCTAGGCTCGATGCAATATTAGATAGACTCGCGACTTGTAAAACCCATCCATAGGTAATTCAAGTCGTGGATACCTATTACAGGGATCGTCACCTATAAAAGAAGTCAAACAGTGGGTGGCGGGTATAGGTAGTCAAGTCGTCGCTCCGATGATGCAGCACGGCGCTTGGTATGGAAACATCCATAAACTAAATGCCTCTCCTTCATGCTACTTTCCAAAGTAATAAATCATAGGTATTTTCTTCCCCACTTACAGGTGGGCCAAAGGTCAGCTGAGAAGCAGCTCTTAAGTCATGGTACTTTTGCAAATGCAACACTACCAGCAACAGAATACGGGGTAAAACCCCTCAATATGCAAGACATGCAGCTTCCAACGAAAGCAATAATGCAATCCAGCTCTCTGCCGAATGGTATGACGGTTACGTCCCCACGCTTTCAGTTCGGCCAGGCATTCAAGCATGGAGTGATGTGTCGGATGCATGCAAGCCCGCCAAGGAACGTTTTATTGGACACTGTAATACTCCTCTTGACAGGGTACACCACACCAACAGAATGCACCTAACCTGATTGGAATCTGTGTGATGACATGGCCGTTCATGGCTACATTTTGCTGCATTCCAGGTGGAAGGAAACTTGTTCCGGGTCTCGACGAAGGGCATCCTTGCCTGATTGAATGCTACAATTCGACAGCATATGCTTACTCCCGTTTGCCTAGTAGCGCTGCCCCGTGGTCTTTCGTCTACTTATATGGCTGTATTCAAGCTAGGGCTATGTATGTTTCAGCCCTCGTGAGGGGCTATACGTGTAGAGCATTGGAGAACCGTACACCAGATTGAAATGGTTGATCATCATCCCAATAAGACGGATTTCGTGTATTAGATATTCTTGTCACCGCACGGTATATGATGCCCTCTGCTTGGGCCATCCTGTATCTCTATTTACGTCTCGACTAACACGACCGCTTGCGGCAGATATCCAATTCATCCTTCTAGCTCCGCAACCGTGAGTACCTTGGCGATTGCGCTGGGTATTATTTGTGCCTGTAAATAAGTAAAGTAAACGCTTGCATAAGACACCCAGGGGCGCTTAATACCCAGCAGAACTCTTCAAGCGACCACAGGATGTCAAAGCGCCCTTGCCCCTCAGCAGTGGCTGTCGTCGTTATCCTTTTTTTCTTCTTATTGTTATTTTACTCCGCAGCCACTCCCTGTGGTATGGCTGGGCCTATGAAGTGTCGCAAAAATCTTCCAATATCTTCCCGTAGGCCTTTCAAGCATGGACTAGCGTATATGCTCACTCCTTGGCAAATTATATCTTTTGATAGTGAGAATTAGAGCTAAAATATGGCGGTTCGCTACAACACCTATGACTGTATCAATATGCCAGCGAGGAAAGTGAGCAGCTAAAATCAAGAGAGTACATAAGGACAATATCATGGACCTCAACAGCTCCGTGAGACCAAATTACGATGGAGGTGAGGGGAGTATTACGCTATTGGGGAAGGGTGTGGACATTGCAAGATCACCAGGAATAAAGTTAAGGAACTAGATGTCATTTGAGCGAACACATACGCATATGAAATACACTCCCCGCATCAGACACGGCCTGTAATACTCCTCTAGTTGTCCCCTAGGTCCATGTTTTCATTTAAACAGGTAGTGTAGACGCCATGTACTTGATGACGGGAACGTGGTATTTGAAATAGGACTGGAACAAAAAGATACAAAGAAGGACGAAAGAAGAAGAGAGGAATAAGGTGAAGACACAAAGCAGAAGAAAATGAACAAGAAGTATAAGATCATTTGAAAAAAGTCCATATCCCATAAATTTCATCCCTCAGATCCATTTATTGACAAGGGAAGAAATCGGCAAGACAAATATGGTGTATACCATATAGTGATCCCGCAAGTATCAAGCTCGCCTCGTGCTGGATGTGCGTGCTGCTGTATATATATCCGTAGCAGGCAGCTCTCCAATTAACCCTGGAGATTTGTCTTTGATGGCTCGGCTGAATATATTAACAGGTGTTCTGCTTCGTGGTGGTACGGCGTTTTGACGTTCTGCTTTCTTTCGTCGACAGACAAACCCGATGTAGACCCCTATCGCCAGGAGAAAAATCGCTCCGAATGGGATACCGACAATCATTCCTATCTTGGATGACTCGGGAAGCATCAGAAGGTGCAATGGGGGTGACTTGCAGAGTCCGAGGGTGCCATAGTAGCGGTGTGCTGTGGCTAACGCTGCGTAGCGCTTGAGTGGCGATGTGCAATGGAAGAGCAAATGTATTTGCAAACAAAGAATGTTCGCTGATCACGACATTAGCTTATCTTCCTTGTATTCTTTAGGACATAGGTTTGTTATCATTCGGGATAACTACTGCTTTGTGGATCTTGATATCAGGAACGTAATAGCCGGTTACTATTCACGATACTCACTACTGAGAGGCGGAGGATATATATCGAGAGCACCACGTGCTGATATAAAACACATCGAAGACTAAGTGTTTCTAATACTAGTGTGTTATGTTCTATTCTCAGGAGGTGCACAATTCTGCGGTTATTTTTAGAGGTGCACAGCTGACCAAGACGAGGTTGTTTGGGATATGACACAACGGTCTAAACGCCGACTACAAATTCCTGACCTCTCATGGCGCTTCAAAGACGAAACATGTTAGATCAAGGTCTTACGATCCGCAGGAGCATAGGGGTATTGCGTTGGCTCTTACGTTTGATACAACCCCTAGCTTCTGCGGGGTGGGCGAAAACGCTTTGTTTATTTGAAGTTGCACACAAAGATTACTATGCGCTATAAATAAAGGGTAGTTGTAACATGTGAGCATTAGACCATACCCAAAATATTTAGTTTGGTGATAAAATGACGTTATATATGGTATATTATTGGCGGCGTACGCTCACCCTTGTTCCTATTTTGGTGAATTATCCTTCTTTCTCAATCCATGTATCACATTAGGTCTTTTCCCATCATCGCGGATAGACAATCCCACATGGAGTGCTTCCCTTACTCGCAGCTCTTACTCCACCAGTCAAAGGGAATATTTTTCGTTGGTACCATCTAGGTATTAATAGAATGTGACTGGACTCGTAGAGTGATCAACCTAGTGAATTCTGGCCTTTCATCAGGATAGCACTTGACCCATAATTAGCTAGAAATGCACCTAATTTGCTCTCCACTAGTAGCTATGACTTTGGCCAGGACATCTAAGAATAGAGCAATAATTCGAATACAATTTGCTTGGCACGTTATACGTTCACCCTCTTAAATCCATTGGGTTCTTCAGTGAAGGCTATGATAGGCTATCTCTATGTGATTTTGCCTTGCGTGTGATAACCAATAGTACGGCCTATATAAGCTCGGGAATTTGCAGAATGGGCACTGGTGGAAGCCTTCCGGTAAGTACCAGCCGGAACTGGATGAATATCGGAAAAATGTAGTGAATGTTGGCTCACAATGGGAGACGCCGGGCCCTGCCCATGTCGTGAATGCAGGAAGGAGAAAGTCATGTATGAATGATGTCTCTTTCATATCTTGGAAAAACTTTGTATTCACATGTTGGAATTTTACATCACCTACTACCTAGAACTCGCTATAAAAGGGCTGTGCGACGTTTGGCCACAGTGGTCTCCTTACCATATCTCAACCACCACCCTGTCGGCATATAATACACGTTTGGCAATTGAGATAATATATATACTACGCCTTTGATGAGCCTTGATATAAAACGCCAAGGTATAATGTACAAGTCGTTCAACATGAGGATCAGCTTCCTCGATCAGCCAAGCTACAGGGGCATATCTCGTCCACTTCAATGATGTCCAATCTTTCAAAATGGAAAGAGCCGTACCCAAAGGCTTCTTTAAAGCTTATATAAGCACCCTGATGAATGGTAAACGTCTTCATTGTCATTCCATGGATAATATTACGTTCTACCCTGCACACACACAGGCTGCGTGAGTTCAGAACACAGGCAGCAATGCAGCATTGGCACTGACTACAGGCGGACAACCAGAGCCCCTTTTGACTTGAGAGGTTACACACTTGGAAATGGATGTTTGACTTGCTCTGGAGCGCGTCTAAATTACCAGAAGCTAATTGTACAGTTCCAGCTACAAGTTGTAATGATGCTATTGCGACGAAAAATTGAGGTGGGGGTTGAGGACCATCACTATGGACACCAAAATGACAGGAAACTCGAGGAGAGCTCGGACGTTAGATACCTGATGATACAGATCTATACATGAAGGCTCTGGGAGGCAGGACAGAATATCGTATCCGCAAGAATGATTCGTTAATATCACTGGTCAACTGCGTCCCCGAGACACACAGTGTCGTGGGCAGGTATAAGTATTATCGAGAAGCCCTGTGATGTGGAGGAAAAGGACTTGGAAGCATGGATGTTTCATTTGAATTGCACACAGTGAATTCTGACTTGGGAATACTGATTTCAGAATACTATCGAGGCACCACAGTTAGCTTGCCTCCTGACGTCTTTGGACCTCTCCTGCTATTCAAGCATCGTGGCCGTTCACGCATAGCAGTTCCCAACGGCATGGAGACCTGATACTCCAGCCCGTTTTGCCCAACAGCCATGGCAACCCTAATTTGGGCACACCTCCGAGAGACCCATGCTCCAAATATCTATCCATTACGAGATAGAAGACTATGGGACTATCAATATGGATGGGCTGTCTTTCTTTGTCAGTCCAAAATGGTCTCGAAGGGGCCACAGTAGCTGAGGAAGGGACATCAGGGTCGTGGCCAAGGTTGAGGGAAGATATCATCTCGTGCCAAGCCATTCAGTGCGTCTACACATACGAACCAGAAGTCTCCAATAACAGAGCGAGGTATACTGCTGCTTAGCCTCAGGAGGTCCTTTACTGTGGTACTCAGATATACATCCCGTGGTCTCCGTGGTACACCTGGAGAAGGAGGTAAAAGCAACTCAGAACCATCACTCCAACATAATGGTACAAACATCCATCCTAACACAGGATATTACACCCATCTTTCTGCGGCATTTCTCGCTACCTTCCACGCCGGAAGGCTCTTCTAGAGTCTATCCCAGGCAATGCTTTATCAGAGGCTGGTGGCCTATTCATAGCCCTGGTGGGTATTAGCAGCCATGGCCAGGAGTTCGATAATTACGACAATTCTGTATACCCTGGACATTGAGTGATCTCCCTTTGGACAGTGCCCAACTATGCCAATACCTTATGTCATAATCAATGCTACTGGGCCTACCAAAAGTACCACCGGAGGCATGGCTCTTGTCATGAACACAAAATTCCATACCGACACCTTATACACGATACAAATTACCGATCGAAGCAGCCCGTCGCGGTTGTTTAGTGAAGAAGAGGCCCGATGACCAATGGGTAAATGAAGACATAACATCCCATACCGGTGAGTCCGCCGGTGCGAGTGGTCTATAATTATATACCAGTGAACGAATGGACATTTAAGAGCGCCTATCCGGTGCATTCCAGGGATCAATTGGTGGACTTGATGTACAAACAGAAAGTGCCCATGGCAGAAGAGCTCTAGACAAGATGGAATCAGTGGAATCATCCTGCGCAGGCTGTTATCGCGGGTGCCGATGACTGGGCTTCGGCTCAGTTCGCTGAACTTCCACCGGACGCGTGGTTCCAACCCCGTTCGGGTGTGAACCGCGTGGTATTGCCAGGACTCCCACCCTGGACAGGTTCGCAATCCCTGTCGGGTCGAGAAGGGCGGTTAATCCGCGAGCCGGTCGTTCGGTCGGTCCACTGGTGTGGCCACGGCCAGCCGGCTCAGTTGGCTGTTCGTGCCTAGCTCCACAGTCGTGGTAGAGTCCGGATCGTCCGAGTAGCTGCACCAGTTCAGGAGAGGCGCCAGCATATGGATGGGGCACTTTCAGACAATGACAGTCATTATTGTGGAAAGAAAGGAACATGTCCTCCTCGTTGAAATGTGGGTGCCCACCGCGGATCGAAATGGTATGCCGATATTCAAGAAGTTCAAGCTAGTGGACTCGAATGCTTTCACAGGGTCTCTTGGATTGTTTGTCATGACGCACATATTGAATTGTGCGTACCCTAACAGGTCATTAATAGTGTCGAGCCGCATCGAATTTGGCCAAGGATAGGCCTCATTTGCCAGATACTAGGCACGTCGGATAGACCTTGGATTTATGAGCCTTGTGCCAGACTAAACTAGATATTGTAACTCAAAGCCATTATGATGTGCACTAATTTGGATGTTAAGTACCTAATCTTAGCTTCGTGTCTACCTTTCAGCACGAGCACAGCTAGGAAACGACAGCTTCAAGATGGCACTCAATTGGTCTCTTGAGATAATTTGTGTGATCCCGACACGGCAGAGATGGATACGATCCCGGTTGAACAGCACAGCATACCAGATGAGATCCCTTTGCTGTTCAAAAATCAGTGATCTGTGTGGAGGAGTCCTGCCGAGGCGATGGACATCGACCACACGCCGGGCTTACCGTCTATGTGCCAGAAACGCATAGCCAGAATGGACTATGGTGCACCTAATCGCTGGAACGGCGCTTGCTGGATATGCTTGACTCTGAGGAATTGTAGGCCGCGATGCCAAAAGAGACTCCTTTTGCTGCACTCGTCGATGCATACAAGGATCGCCCATTCTACCTCCTTGACGGGTTACTCGAGGTTGACGTACGCAGGGCTCTCGTGTGTATCGCCATGACTGGTACATCCACATACGCGATGTGCGGCCATCGATATCAATCACATGAAAGCAAGAGCAACTATATGTTCTCACCTTTCATATAATTGTCGATGTTCAAATTGTTAATCCTCAAAGAGAGGGGATTGCTGAACGACATATGGAGGCCATATTCATCGTACCAAGCGCGGCAGGCTTGGTCGCAGAGCTCCATGAATGGTCAAACGATAAGTTCACTCAACGCTGTCCGTACCTTGTGAACAGTGCACCGAGAAGGTCTGTCGCTAGCGGACTTGTTCCAGGCTGCGAGGGCTCGACTCAGCTTTCCAATAAAGGTCAACGGAAAGCGTATGTTCTTCATACGCGGGTCCAGTGGTGACTCCTTGTGAGCAATGTGACTAGAAGGCGTGTTGATACACGGAGTGTATTGTTTACCCTTCTTTTGGCGGGGCAGCGCTTTATTGTACAGCGTGCTTGAATTGCATTGCCCGTGGACGAGGAAATGAATGCACTACTATTCGTCGAGCTAATACGAAGGCAGGTGGTCTCGTTCTCGTCATCGACGGAGGTTGTATCGGGTATAGATATCTTTGCCCGAAGCCTCCACCCTCATGAAGCAGGAGAGCTCATGCGCCGGGCACTCGCTCTGTTGATGGTCCGCAGAACCATTATGTCCACAATACCATTTCAAGGAGGAAAAATGATGGGTATACTTGACACAACCGGGGCAGCGTGGATGCTCAAACAAGACAGACAATGGAGCGAAGTCGGCGCTACTTAAGATGTACCAGCTGTATACTGCATAGCTGCATTCTGTGGTGGAGGAAAAAGCATGTCGCAGCCTAGGTAGGGCCATGTACACGAATGAATCAGGGTGACACTCAATCGCAATATAGGACGGCGAAAGTGTACCACGAGACAACGGTTCTCACAAGCGAACTCCAGCCGAAGGGCATATCTCCCGTGGTTTAGCAGTAGATTGGTATCGTCACATTGGCGCATCTTGATTCCAATTGAGCAAAATTTGATTTGTCCCTAGACCCAAGGATTCAGTTGTATACAACGCCTATGCGGGATGAGAGTGGAATGTAGTAAATAGCATACGTTGCTATGTGTAGACTAGCTTGTATAAGTGTGGCGGTGTTGGTATTAAGTGGCCCTACTGTCGTGACTCTGAATGGGTTGCCATGTAAGTCTATTGAGAGTCGAGTTGGGCATGTGGTAGCAACACCATTATCTAGTATTCATAGAACCAAATCTCGTTCGATATACAGCTATGCACATAGAATACGGTAGATTGCAATAGAACACAACATACTAAAACCTATACCCAAATCTGCCCAGCAGAAACAGAACCGATCGCAGAATCAGCAGTAACAGAAACATCAAAGAGAAATACCAAACAGACATTGTGAAGAACCATTCGGATATACGAGTATAAGGCTACTCTGGCCTACCAGGCTGGGGCTGTGACTCCGCTATGGTATCCTGTTGCTCCGCAGCCGGCTTGATCGGGGAACTGCATGACGATACTGTGTTCGTAGCAAGCGATGACATTTTGTGAGCTGGATGATTATGGGCCGTGCGGCTTGACGGATTCTCATTTGAGGCTTTCCTTGTTGCATTCCGTCTCGAGCCACTGGCAGATTGCCCTGTTCGTATCATTGCACGTCTCTGCTTTCGCACCACGATGCATATGGCCACGATCAATACACTCAGCCCAATCGTGACCACTCCAGCCCCAACTCCGATTCCTGCTTTATCTTCCGCAGATAGACCGTAATCGGTGATTGATCTCGATATTGTTGAAGAGGATGCTATTGAGATAGTTGGGGTGAGAGCCATCGCGGACAAGGAAGCCAGAAATGATGCGTCGTTCGGCAAGACGGCAATGGGTGCACTTGTAGTGGAGGGTAAGATGGCACCAGAACTGTCTTCAGGCGGGGCGCTCGTAGACAGGCTGTTTGTGGTGGTGCTTGTGGGTGTTGCTACCGTTGATGCAGACAGCGGAATAGACATCTGGATATTCCAGCCCATTACCGCCATTGCCCTGACAGTCGAGCTTGTGGTCAATGTCGTGGTGGCTATTGTCCAAACCCTCGAGTTCTCGGGTGCAGTGAAGGCGAAAGTCAGTACCATATTAGGCGACACGGTTGACAGGCAATCGCCATCTGGGACCGGCCTCTCACGAAAGTAGCCTCTTCCTGATAGTCAGCCTCTGTAATATTTGTATTCTACGAATGGGGGTGCACGTACGAGGGACAGCATATGGCCAGTGTGCTAGATCCATCCTTGACAGAGGTTCCTACGGTGTGGAGGTAATCGGGGCAGGTGAGAGGACCAAGGCTGATTGTCGTGTCTGGGTGCGCTAAGACGACCTGTTTCCATGAGATTGCTATTTCCGATGGTGCGCATCCGACCGACGGGTCACCTTCGAGGCCAACTCTCGGATCAAATGCTATTAGCGAAGGTTTATCGATGCGAAAGTATGTTGAACAGTCTGGTGGCATAGGCCAGCCGGTTGTAAGCGGAATCCATGATGTGACCCTCTTGTCATTGGTCTCAGGCGGGTAGA
Source organism: Aspergillus nomiae NRRL 13137 (assembly GCF_001204775.2). Taxonomy (NCBI): domain Eukaryota; kingdom Fungi; phylum Ascomycota; class Eurotiomycetes; order Eurotiales; family Aspergillaceae; genus Aspergillus; species Aspergillus nomiae. The sequence goes on along the minus strand of NW_015378181.1, from coordinate 54,872 downwards.
GTGTTGCTGACATGGGCCAGAAATCTGTAGGTGAGGTTATAGACGGTGTCTATATTTCCCTATAGCCAGAAGGTGGTAGGAGGCCTTCTCGTTGCGCGCTAGGTTATTTCCCCGAGGTCCACAAGAGGATATGTCACCAGACGATAGAACGGGTGTATATAGACACAGGATGTAAAACTAAGATACCTGTAAATATAGACATCTTGATCATATAGGTGGTTCATGCAAGTGAGGAATGTTGCACAAGATATACCAGTCACAAATTGATACAAAGGAACTTAAGACCACTCGATGCCAAGACACAAACCTGGTCAGGTCGCTCGGGGGGAAGGTGATAACCAAGCATCTGCATACACACAGTTTGCAAGGACTACACGGTGTCCAAGGTCTAAGTAATCTAGTTTGCCGGGATCGATACCACGAGATCATCAAATACCCTAAAACACGTATGATTATCGACGACAGCGAGGGCTGTACTTCAGCGGAGGGTGTGACGAAGTCTTGAACACTGATATCGTAGGTCCAACCTCAAGCTAGTTCTTACACACAGCGTGGAAAATGGTTACATTGATATGCAGGCCGAGACTTGAAATGTTCTAGATCGCCGATTTTCGCGTAGGTGGTTTGCAGCACAGGAAAGTGACTGCCTAAAATTCTTCAGACCAGGTTTTGTCCTAGTACAACCCCGAAACCAATACATTGAGCTCTGTATTCATCTTATCTGGACACGACGTGGTACTTGCACTACATGGGTGCAGCTTACCCCACACTTCTTGTCGGCGCTGATACAGCAGAGCCATCGGCTTGCTATACGTGGTACTGAGTTAACAGAGAATATTACTTCTAGTTAAGACAAACCACACAAAACGCTATAAGTGGAGTACCAATATCTGGGGGGTGGCAATGAGCACGCAGGTAGACAGAAACTATAGCTACCTTACGTTAATCTCGCAGAACCATGGATCGGACAAGATTTGCGCTGGCGAAGGTCTTTTCGAGGGATCATATTGCAAGATCCACCGAATGAGCCCCTTTACTTTTCTAGCTTCCGTCTCATCAAGATCAGGCTCTGCAAGATCAAATGATTCCTCCATGGACGTCTGCTCCAGCATAAGCGGCTCCTCCCCCGGAGCGACTCCTCCCAGCTCACAATTAAAGAGCTTCCTCTCCGTCGTAAAGTAGAGGGACGAGTTCTTCCAGTTACTAAAGAGCTCGTCCGGGAGGGGACCTAGTCGTTCGATGAGGGAGAGAATATGATCGTCGTCCTCATCCTCGGACCCTGGTATACAGAAAAGCGGCTGTCCAGTGATAAGCTCAAAGACAAGACAACCGAAGCTCCAGACATCAGCAGTGTTACCAACGGCTCCGGTAAGAATCAATTCGGGGGGTCGCAGACCGAGTGGAGTAACGGGCTTTGTTGGCGGGTTTGTAAAGAAGTATGCTGTTCAGGGTACACAGGTGTAAGCATAGATACTCGTCAAAACGAAACAAATAATCGAAACGGGTGAGACTAACCGCCGCCCATATCGGATAATTTGGTCTTGAAACCCTCAGCATAGTAGGTAAAGGGCACCAACGGCTGCGCAACGCAAAGATATCGAGGAGCCCATCTATCTGGCTTACCATCTAACCTCTGCACAGGTGCGGAGATTGACCGGGCTTGTACATCTTCCTCCTGCTGAAGTACTTCCTCGGGCGTCGAGGCTATATCGCTTAGAGTGCAGAGTATATTTCCCGGCTGGAAATCTCCATGTGCTATACCATTCTCGTGGAGAAATGCAAGAGCCTGCAGGGATTACTTGAGGATGCTCTTTGCCATCCAAAGCGGATAGCGGACTTTTATTCCTTGCCGGCGAGGATTAAACTGCGGCAGCGCCTCGACCATAGTATTAACACTTGGGCCCATGGGCTCAAATACCAGGCATTTGTGGACACCATTGGGGCCGCGGTGTTCGAACTCGCCTAGCAGCGGCGTGACATGCCGAGACGCTTCTGCTGGTGCGGCTTCGGCGAGGTGCCGTAAAATTCGTAGCTCGGTTGTCGATCCCGAGATTTCCGATACAAGTATCTTCAGGGCCACATATCCACCATCCTTACGGGAAATAAGTCACGAGTATATACAACGCAAACGATGGACTTACTTCAGATCGCGAGCGAGCCAAACTGTCGAGTAGGAGCCGTCACCGAGCTTCCGGATGACCTTGTACCGGCCATTGTTGAAGACATCCCCGAGGATGACGGGATGGTAACCACCTGGGCGGTAATCCTCCACGCACTCACAGGGTAATGTAATAGTTTGGAATCTCCACTCGTCGTCTATTACAGCCCTCGATGGCGGAGTCGGAGGAGGTGAGACACTCATGGCGACGACGGAGATGGGCTATCCAACGGTTGTAGAATGAACTGTTTTGAGGATGCGAGATTGTGATGGGGTTTCCAAAACTGCGGGGGAAACTGATCTCAAAGAGTGTCGAGCAGGGTCTCGGGACATGACCCGTACTATTTTTAGCTCTTTATCGTGATCGATATAATCAAATGCAGTTTCAATCAAATTATGAAGACCTTATATAAGCGGTGAGACATCCTATTACCGTATTGATGTTGTTACCGCATAACAAACCTGTTTTCTATATTAAGCTGAAGGAGCGGGTGTCCTGGATCGAGTAAATAGAATGCAACCGGGGCCACAACAAGCACAGCGCCTGGGGGCAAAGAGTTATAAAGTCATGTAGAATCGCACATATCTAACCACAAACCACATCATCTTCACTCTGCCAACGTTCACTCTCTGCTGATCTTTTAAGTAGGTAAGCTGTTCAGTTACAAGGAACTGAAGACATGCTGATACTTGTTATCAGAGCAGTTGAAACAATTGTCAACCCGTCAAAATACATCTACCGGTGTTTACTCTAATTGCTTCCGCTCCTTTAGTCTTCGAATGCACCTTTGGATTCTGAATACTGCAGGAGACTTCCTATGACGGCGCGAATTCGGTCCCGTGCCGTGCTGGGATCTGGGAGAGCAACAGTCCCGACTTCAACAGCGATAGTGATCAAGCGGTAACCGATATTGGGTGCAACGGGGTTTGCCACAATCTTGACTATAAAGGCGAGATCTACCAAGTTTGTTATGAGAGGACCGCAAACCACGACCTGCAAGGGCCCATTACCATTGAACGCACTAGTAACGGCGGTGGTACAACGCGCAATACCCTGACGGACAGGAGCATAGATATACAAGCAGCGTGTTCCTCGGTAGTGTCGATATACACGGTTACTATGTCTCGAACAACAAATTTCCCTGAGATCCTGGTGATGCTAGGTTAGTGAGCAACCTTCTCGGGGTGGATCAGATGGGCTACAATGAGCTTTTGGGCGGGACAAGTCTTCCCCTAGTACAGCTCAAGTGGGGGTATTTAGCTTTGTGCACATGGTCATACTTCAAGCAAAGAGTTATAATTTGAATGTTTATTTAAAGCCGAAAGGGTCAGGCCGATATAAGTATAGAAAAACATCTCAACTACACCACTTGTTCTCCTTTCCTGGCCTCGCCTATCTACTGACTCTCCTCCTGGTCGTCATCCTCATTATCGATCTCAATATCTTCATCAGAAACCTCTTCTAGCTCCTCGTTTCTCTCAGCGAGCCAGATATCCTGGCGAACCCAGATGTCGTCAGTGAGGACCTCCAATGTAGCATGGGGGAAGACATAGTCTCGCTCGTTCGCGGCCGGTTGGCGAAGCCACAGTTCCTCAAATTCGATGCACAAAAACGGGCCGTTGATATGTGGACCACTCTTGGTCTCCATGATGTGGATTCTTTGGGCGCATCTAGATTGAATCAGGGGCCCAGCCCTAAGGCTATGCCCGGCGGTTGGCACCAACTTTTCGACTTGGATATAATGCTTCCCTCGTTCAACAGAAACTATGATAGCTGCCTTTGCCTCAAAATGTGCCATCCATATGCTGGCATCCCTCCTCAACTGGGACAGCCCTACGGACCATCCACACTGGAGGACAACTGTGGGCCAGTTCGTTTTCCGTCCTGCAGGGAGGTATTCAGGTTTGGGGAGCCGTTGGTCATCTGGCTCCTTCTTGACGCGCCCATTATCGGCTATTGCTGACCCGAGGCTGAGGTATTTGTCCCTGAGCCCCATGGTATCAAATGCTCGGCGGAATATATGACCTAATGACCTGGAGGCGTGCATTAATGCTATTGTATGTCTCCAGAACACTATCGATGCGCTCCTCTAAGGCACGCAACAGAACAGTGAACTCTGCAGTCAGAGTGTCGCTATCAGACAGAGTCTTTGTACCGGAAGACGTAGGGGTAGAAAGAGGGGGTTTGTCAACAGGTCGCTCTGCGAAATCCAGGTCATCAAAGAAAAAATCGTGAATAGACGCGCGGTTGGGAGAAGCTGTCACCGGTACGACAATATCATCTGGCACGACAGCCTCAACTGGGGCAGTGTTATCACCAGACACCACGACCCCAATGGATGCGGCGAGATCAGCGAACACACTGACATCAATCACAGCCAAGTCTTTACTCCCTACACTCTTGAAGTACAAAGCTCGGATAAGGCCTCCACAGCTGATAATATCCCTATCAAAATCAGTACTAATAAAGGATACGGGAGAAGATGGGGACCCTACCCGATACCGCCACCTCCTGGGGATCCTTTGGAAACTTTATTATGAGCTGGCACGTTTCTGAATTATAGCAGAAGAGCATTGCTCTGGATCCAAGGATCTATCCAGTAATGGGTGTGGTCCCCACATCGTGGTGGCAAACACTTGAATGCCGCATAAAAGCTCACTAGATGGAATTCTCCTGGACCAAAATCCTCTAAGAGAGGTTGCCAAGATAGTTCATGAAGAAGGTATAGGTCTGGTTCTTGATGTGAGTCTCATATTGGTGCAGCATTTTTGAGGGCCGTCATCTTTAGCCTTTTGTCAAACGGCCATGGCCAAATCTGTGAATATTGCGCTGGTAGAAGAATTCATCAGCTGCTTTTAGTGGCTCTACGATCTAGGTGAAGCGGCATTGGTGCACATGTTGAGCCCCCGGAGTGAATTCTATTTTAAATGCATACGCTACGCTGAACTAGCTCGTTTGTTTGTATAGCTGGCGATGCATTCAAGGTTGCAATTGGTGTGATTATCCCTGTGAGTAGACGCTGTTGTAGCAGAAATTAACTCTAAGCACTAGGAGATAATATATCCCTGGTTACCACAATATCCGTTCATAAAAATAAGATCAGAAGAAAGCAATATTCATTAGCTTCGGCCATAGGTGAATAGGTCCTGTACAGCAATAGATCGTCGAGCTCGGCCGTGGTGGCAGATACAGCAGCTTTAAGCAGCATTCATGGAAACGCTTGTCATATTAACATGGCTAATCTTACACACAGCCAAGTGTGGACGGAGGGACATAGCGAAGTGAAAGTGATAGAATCTACTTTAAAGCAGTCTTATTGAATGAATAGAGAGGTGTTATATTGAGCAATGTCTGCTCTTGCAACCAGAAGACTAGATCTAGATATCTTCACTTTTAAGTGTGTCCTTGGCTAGACCCTTAAATTACCTCAAGACCCAGTATCATAATGGAATTGACTTGACATTAGCACAGAAGCTTGAAAGTGTACGGACCTTCAATCGTCCGTTCCTTTACTCCTGTTCCTTCTGATATCAGAGCCTTCAACCCTTCAAGCCTACGTAAGAAACTCCCCGAACTCGTATTTTTTCCCCATGCTTCGCAGTCGCCGGACCATGGTGACATGCAAGCTAGTGAACCTGCCGAACAGCTTGCCCCATTCTTGTGCATAGAACGCTGCATCTGTTAGTGTGGTACTTGAGCAAGCCAGGGTGCCTTTTCAAAGTATGCTCTGGATCAGCAAAAAGTGTTGAACTAATGGCGGTGAGGCGCCAGTGTACGGTAGACTAAATCTAGCTAACGGACAATGGGACTGAATTTGCGATTTCTTACTGAAATATTAGCATTTAATATAAAGCGACGGCTATCACGCGCCGTTAAAGACTTAGTGTCTTACTGACCCCGAATCTCACTACCACCACCGGAACTGGGGACCTAGTCTACGGTATCCAGCATACTAGAAGTCGAAAGTCAGAGAGAGCTGTCGAGCACCGGTGTTACTGAATATCTAGTACTAATATCTTTAAATACCTACTAGTAGCGCTGATACTTCTCAAGACCTAGTATTAATATCTCTATAGATCTAGTACTGGTGATCTCTAAAATTCTGGTACTGGCACCCCTGAAGATCTAGTAGTAGCTTCTCTAAATATCTAGTACTGATTCTACTGATATTTGTAAACATCTAGTATTGGTATCTCCTCAAGATCTAGGGTCCACTCCTAAGGCGGTCAATATCTCGGAACTGGACTTGTCAATAGTGGAAAAGTATAGAATTAAATTGGAGTATATAATTGGCTGAAATATAGGGTGGGATCGAATCAATATATTTAATTGGTCAGTATAAAGTGTATCGATATTTGTAAAATTGATGGATAATATCTTACATTGTCCGTTAGCTCGATTCAGTCCGACGTACCGGATGCCAATCGTTTATAGTAGTGTGCACGACGGAAGTGGATAAAAGGGCAGTCCCAACAGTGCAGATCGTATCCTGCACGGAGATCTGCAGATTTCGATCCTTGATCGGACATGTTCGGCTGCGTCCATGTCCTGCAAGGACCAATCTTTATTCTCGCGGGCACGGTAGTGGCCCACTTAAGCTGTACCATCGTCGCGAAAGATACCTCCTGTGGAGGAACGCATTAATATTGCAGCTCGCCCCTTTCAGAGAGAGGGAGAGGCGATACACCAGCTTGACTACTGTTCAATTGAGAATATCTTCCGTAACGAAATCGCCAGCGTCCTCAACCCAGTCGTTGTAACATTGTCGATATTGCATCATGCCTCACCAAACTGTAACTGACAACAGGCTGCCGACCAAGCTGCTCGAGTCATGGGACATTACGTCGATGTGGCTCAGCGAAAATAGAGACGATATTCAGGAATGGTGGGAGTTCTGTGGCCCACAACTCGCAACACTCGCACATGAAGCCGGCTACAGCACCGTCACCCAGATAGAATTACTTCTCTTCATTCGCTCTATGATTTTGCCGCAGATAGGACGCTTTCCTCACGCTTCCCGCTCACCGGCTTCCGTGCAAAGCAGAAGCATACTCACCTATGACGCTCGCCGATTGAGTACAGTTGGAAATGGAACTGCTCTGCGAACGACCATCCTGAGATTCGTTTCTGCGTCGAGCCAGCGGGTCATAGTCTATCTGCCAATGGTATCGTGTGTGACAAACTGCGCGCAACTGATGAAATCATGGCGCAGCTTGCAAAGCGTCGGACGGATGTAGACCTTGAATGGTACTATCATTTTCGCGACCGATTACACATTACTGATTGGATGGATGGTCCTACTCATGAGAGTGAACGGCCGTGGCAGGGCAGAACGCCACGAATGCCCGTTGCGTTCGAATTTACGCCGAAAGGGATCATCGCTAAAGTCTACTTTACACCACCAGCAACCCCCAACAACACTTCCTCTTTCAACACGTTTGCGGATGTCGTGCGTCCAATCTGTGGCAACGATACTGTCGCCCTGGCTGAATGTCTGACATTCCTTTCCAGTGACCCGGTTGGGGCTACTTTGCGACCAGATGTCTTGGCCATTGACTGCGTGTCGCCCCTGAAATCACGTATAAAACTGTACGCAGGGACACCCATAACCACATTCACGAGTGCCATATCCGTGATGACGCTGGGTGGACGGATCCCAGTCCCTCGATCTTCCATCGATGACCTCTGGGCCTTGTTCCGCGTAGTGCTAGGGCTGGACGACAAATTCTGTCAGGACGAGGAACTACCCGTCCAGAATCCATTCCAACCCAGTCGGGCACATCCTGAAGACTACTACAGCGGCCTACTCTATTATTTCAATCTCGCACCTGGCTCACAGTTACCTGACGTGAAACTGTACTTACCCGTGATCCGGTACGGGCGTTCAGACGCAGATAACGCACTCGGACTGCAGCAGTTTATGATATCGAGGCAGAGGGGACAATACGTAGATGGATTCCAACGCGCTATGGAGGCAATTGCTCAAAGGCACAATATTGGAAATGGCTATCGCATCCAAACGTATATTGCATGCGCGTTTGACAAGGATGGCTCTCTGTCACTGACCTCTTACCTCAATCCCGGTGTTTTTTGCTCATCGGGAGCATCGATGATTTAGACTTCCGAACAGGTGGTTTTCGAGGAAAGTCTCTCTTGTACTCTATTATAGTTGGGCTTTACATATATACAGGGAGTCGTGCTCTCGATCTGAAGAGCATAAATCAGCACCAACTCCACGGTCTCTACCCCCCGTGCGCAGCTGCCTGACCCGACATCTTATTTATCACTAAAGCACCCAGACAGGTACGGGAGGCTACATTACACGAGGATGTCCCGCCTGCTAACTCCATCAGAAAGCCACATAACCATCACGATGGAAGTCTGGACCGAGGAAAAGGAGCAGAGCGTCGTACGCAACACCCTCACGGGCAAGCTCTACTTCGAGAGCCAGGTGATCTGGGGCCCCCACGGCTGCCATGACAGCGCAGAGCGTCTAGCAAACGCCCTGCGAGCGGTCGACTCGCGTTTTGCCCTGATCCTCGAGAAGGGCAATGACCATGGATACGCAGGACAAGTGCGATCGATCAGCGTCAAGGACCAAGACGGCAATGTCATTCTGGACAAACTCAGTACCGACGGCAACATGGATTCGCTGGCTGAAGTTGTCATGGAGACCATTAGACAGCATGGGGCTCCTTGAGGGGTTTTCAGTTGTTTTAGATTTCCTCACTCGATGTAGACTGAGGGTGTGGGCATTCAGTTTGATTCGCCTGGATAACACGAGATGTTTTCAACATTCTATTGTAGACTGTGAGACCTGATGCTAGGGACATGACATGCTAGTAACAGATTCATTGTTTTATCAACCAATCCGTCACGCATCTTCTTGTCTTCTTGTTAGAAGGCTCTGGGGTGTGTGCGTAGCCTTAGGCTATGACATCCGTCCTTCGAGTGTGGAATAGGTCCTGTAACGTAGGGTTGTCAATCCAGGTTCGACAAATACTTCTATAGAGGGCTGAACCATCACATGGCATACGATATCGATGCTGTACTAATCCCAAGCTGTTCAATACCTGGACGAGAAGTCTCCTCCATTATAATGCAATCCATGACGATGGACACAGCATTGTTTGAATTGGAAGAGAACGAAACATGCCGATGATGGACGTGGGTATCACTGAAACTGATATCACACCGAGCTGTGATCCAAATTGGTACCCCGTGGAAGGTCATACAACCATGGTTGCTTCTCTTTTCCTCCTTATTTCTTACCTTCCTTAGGACTGGTATGCGAGATAGATACTCTCCTCCTGGAGCATTTTCTTCCAGACTATACCGAAGACGCATTACTTAACGGCAACACACTCTCCTGCGCCGTTCCAGAAATGTCTTCAAGGTATGCATTATCCTCCCATGGAGCTTTATATCTCATAATCAAGTCCTGTAGAATAGTATTTATCAATCGTAAGAAAATTCCGGCACGGACTGCTATTACATTGTTTACACGATACACCACGCTGCATGTATGATTTTTGAGGAACCATAATCGCGTAGTGTGACTTCATCAAACCGTTCAGGTTTGTTACATTCTCAATTCAGAATATGAATATCACTAACTAATTTTTATCTGGAATACGGCAATCTAGCCACGCCCAGGGTGCCGATGGAACTGGGCCGTCATCTTTACCGAGAATCAATCGATATGCGACCTTAGATATATTTTGCTTTGCGTAGTTGGCCTCAAACAATTCAGCTCATTATCTTATCTTACTTGGTGAGCAACGTGATGGCGATTATCATGCGGGGCAATACTGAACGTAGACAATGAAAACCTAGAATCGAAGCTGTATATATTCTTATTAAGGGTCTGCTGAGTTGATACCAACCCACAGTAACTGCCCTTGAGACATGTTCATCTGCGATTATACCATGGGAAATGGCAAAGCTCCTCGCGAATCTCATGTTCTAGTGCGGCGATTGAAGCAATCTCAGAAACGCACAACGGACCGATTCCAATTGTTCATCATCGAGATCGTCATCTGCAAGTCCGAAACAAACCTCCCAAAGCTCCAGATCCTCAGGAAATCTCACTTGCTTTGACACTTCATTGAAAAGCTTTTGAACTGTTTCAGGCAGGTTGATCGGCTGATCAGCAGCAATCGAAAGGCTTTCCAAGACTAGTAAGTGTCGCTCCAAGTTTCGCCTAGAGAGAGCAACGGCAATGGCATCGGTCTCTTTTGGATATTCTGTGACGGCAGCCTGAATCATGCCACGGTACAGCTGTCGATAATGAGAAAGCTCCTCCGGTGAATTCTCCTGGACAAAACACTCTTCCATCCCGTAACCGTAGTTCATGGGATCCCAATCACGGGTAAGCCAGCTAGGGTATCTCTCGTTACCCAGGAATCTCGGCACTGTGGAAACACCTTCCCAGTCGATCAATGCACACACCTTACCCTCGTCGGAAACTAGAATATTCTGAAAGTTGAAGTCGGGGTGTGTCAATACAAAGGGCTCTTTCGTAAACTCCGACCATGGTAACCATTCTATGAAGTGCTTTAGAAGTCGATGTGCCCCTTGACTAAACTTGTCATCCGGTGGCTCGTGACGCTCGAACATGCAGAGCATCCAGGCCTTTGGGTCTGAACTAGGCTCAATCTCGGATTGAATGATTGTGTCCCATACGTCATTCTTTCTCAGTTCTTCCAACATTGCCGGCATATCTATGACTCTCAACGGTCCTACACCAATGGGATTATTGCTGTTATCGAAAGTTGGCGAGCCGGCCTCAGAAAAGGTGAATTGATTCAGCTGCAACATAATTTTGGATAGATCCAGTAGAACCTGTGTCCGATGGCGCTCTAGAGTAGCGGCATCTAGTTCTTCATTGAACCAAACATGGCGGGTCGACTTGCCATCAATGTACTGCATCAATATGTAGGGACAGCCCAGGTCATTATCTAGGGTGGCTGAGAATGAGAAGACAGTCGGTATGGGCATAGTCGTTTTTCGCCTAAGAAACTGCATAGTTGAGGCTTCTGCGATCAAGACACGGGCATGCATATCATTGAAACCTCCTGGATATCCATGCACGGGAATTTTTAAAATCCACTTTTCGCCGGTATTGAATTCAAGAGGAATGAGGATGTTATTAGAACCGAAGAAACGCTCAGGCAAAACACTACAGCTGGTGCATGTCGATGTTCCGTCTTCTTCATTTTCGCCCTGCTGGCGAATGGATAAGACAAAGGGTGGTATCTTTGCCAGGTCCAGGTGGTTAAGGACCGGTTGAAAGGCCGCCATGTCATCTTCTCCGTCACTCATGATGTGGGATTTTCCTGATCGGCAGTGTTTATTCTCCAAAGCTAGACACTTTTGGTGACTGAACAGAATTTGCTAACAGCAGAAGGGCCAGGGTAAATCGGGTGCAGGAAATTCCAAATATCGACCTGCAATGTTAAATCACAAATGGGAAGGATTGTGTTCTTGGCTTTAAAAGCCGTCGTCGGAAGACAGGCACGTGAGACGTATGTTGTTTACAATCCACATAGACCAGAACGACGTAACCCTCTTCATCATAATCCACGCCCCTAGTATTGCCCGGAGTAGAATGTATCGGACCTGGTGTATGACGTAAAGAAAATATACGATATTCTCAGCATTCGCTCATCCCCGGAAAATATATATGTTCAGATTAGTCTCTACAATTTTGGCATCTTATCTATACCGTCTATTTATGGAATACATAAAGGAAATATATCAAAGCGTCTATATCCAATGTGGTGACGGCAAGCGAACCATGGCTTGCCCTAGTAGATGGCTTTCACCTGGTTGACTTGTATCCACAAGCCCTTGCCGGAAACTCAAGCAACTCGACAATTCGCCTGTCACCGCATGCTTCAAGATACATACAAATAGCTTGACATTCAAGCGTAACGCGGGGACCAACCCACCACTCGTCGACAGAAATACACATTAGTGCGAGCCAGTATGACAAGATAAGCAGAGCACGGGGCTCCTTCGCAGCAAGCAGATGCACGAAATCCGGTAGCAGCCGACCCATGAAGTTGGTTATGCGAGACGCTCCGCATTTATGCCGTGGGATGCGCAGCAAGGGGCACAGCATACGAAGAGGCCAATGGAAGGGGTTTGTCTCTTCCGTCGTGGTCTCGGTAATATCGCACAGATCGGCCAGATCGGGATCGAGATCTTCACGACCCATTCGATGATCATCAGCGTATTCGTAGTTGCTTGTTTCCTGGAACGGTTCATTCCAGATGCTCTCTTCCATCCATGGCTTGGTGATCTCAAGGAGACAGCGTAAACCACCTTGGACGGAGAGCCAATTCATGTTGGCCGGATCATCTGAAAAAACCCAGGAGTCCAGCGGGGTTGTCGTCTCAGCTGAGAAGGAGAACATTGCAATCAACATGCAGCTTGTGATTAGCGTGTCCATGTTATTTCGGTCGATTGGTAACTGGAGTTGTTGTCGATATACTCGGGTGGCTTTGTGTCTCAAACGAGTGGCTATTAGGGTATGCGTTGGGTCCGAGGGCAGAGCACAAGCCCAGTGTGTGCTTGCCACTGCCATTATGGAATACAAAAGACACGGTTCCTTCACAACCGTCAGTTTTTGTCTACTGTTAATTGTAAAAACTGATTTAGACATACCCCAAGAGCTACCGGGATAGTACGCTCCCGCATGACCTTCTTAATAGGGGTAAACGCAGGCGAGTGCACTGATACCATCTGAGAAAAGTGTGCTAGCATGGCCAGGCCAAACGATCCAAGAGAGTCGCATGGACCACACGAGTGCAGTCTCTCGCTGCTTATGTCAGACCATAAGATATGATCGAGGCTAGCCGTCATTGCGCCGAATGCCAACGAGCCATTGCAAACGAGCGAAGTGCCACAGGTTGACAAAGCCATGGTGATTCTTTTATGTGCCTCATTGCCCGGAAGTGCAAAATCACAGACGGAGCCGTGCATGCGGCACCTCCGGCATTGTGGCTTTGCTTCATCACACTTTTGATAAGGTCAGTTACATTAGCCTGTGGGGCGGTTGGATTGGGGTTTTTACTTTGACCTTTCGACGCTTACAACTCAGACAGCCAGTCCTCGATTTTCGGTGCGCGCGTCGAGCCCTGTACACTGGCCGTGTTGAGTTTGAGACTGCCGGGAGCAATCTATTGGCCCCGTCTATATGTAATGAACTGCCAGCTAGTTGATACCTAGGCCGAACTCTGAATGCTGACAGATAGTTGCTATTGCGCCAGTCATTATTGCCACTTTCCATCGTTTCAACCTGTGTGAGACTTGTCGGTTGGGACTCCACAGACCACAATGAACCGTTAGATACCATCATTGATTTAATGAGCGCTGCGAAGGAGAAAAACGACGAACACAGCGATGAAGGTGCGAACACGAGGCTCATCGAACAACTTTATACTCGATCAACGCTGCGAAATCAAGCTAAGCCCGGACAGGCAAACCTGCCAAGGCTCGTATTCTGCCGTCCAATCAACATCTTGACCTCCACCTTAAAGGGTTCAACACGAGTTTTAGAGGCTATGCTTGACTAGGCACCGATTATTCGGATCCAATTCTATAAATAAAGGAAGGTGTTTGAGCTGCACTGGCTATCATGGACCCTCCTCGACGCTAGATGGCGTCCAACAAACGGGATACCGGCTGGAATACTCCAGCTTAATATTAATCGGTATAACGCCTGACCAGAGTATATTTGTGTAGTGAAAAGCGGATTTCTCTAGAACTTGCGATAAAGTCGGTGTACACCCTGGGCGTGAAGGTATGCCTCTCTTTTACATTCGATATGTGTAGTAGTTGGCATGGCAATCGGGCGATGAGTGAATATGTGGATAGATTTCTGAGCTTTCAATTATTTTGCGACGGGCCAGTTACGCAATGCGCGGTATGTAGTGCCAACCCATGCGATTTGGAAGATAAGCATATATTGACCCATACTTGTCAAAGCTCCAGAAGGGACGCGGATTACTCTGTCCTCGGGGCCTTGTAAGCGAAAAGGCAGTCGAGTGCAGTATCTAATATAGAGTCGTCTCGAGCTTAGTTATTTTCCTTATTATACTCCCCATTCCAAAGAGGCCCCATCAAGCTTGCCTTCTCATCCTCATTTGAGGTATTCGCCTTTAGGATGCATGTAAGGGTCTCTCTCTTCCAGAGCTACTTATCCACAACGAAATCTCCATTTATCTCTTTCATCACAGTGAGGTGGTGTGATAACGCGAATCGTTCACTACCGCCACATGAAAAATACTGCTTTTCATCTTGGTTGACGCTTTCATCGTTGATCTCATACGTCGCAAGAATTCGGGAGAATTCTTTGAACTCCTCTCGATCTTGAAGTTGACCAATATAAAGCTTGGCATTTTGCCCAGTACATGAACGCACAAAATTCGGAAAAGTAAACATAATCCTGGAGGCCGTCTAGATTAACTAGACGAGATAATGCCCAGAAGATATTTCCGTCCGAGAAATGCACATCTTTCTCCCCATTAAAGCCGTTAGCAGCAACGAAACCCTCAATAAAACCCTTCATAAGGCATGGCTGAATGCGATCACGGGGATGGGGCAGTCCAGGGCAGACCAGAAGCATAGATGGTGGAACGGAAGAGGCAAAGGCCCAGTCAATAATGCATGTTATGTTCAGTTCGTCATCGACAAAGATATTTTGGAAGCTGAGATCCGGGTGGCACAACGGAAACCCGTCGCATTTGATGTGGCTGTCTTTTTCCGTCAAAAAGAGTCCTATAGGCGCGGAAGTTCATTCGAAGATTTTGGAGCTATCTATAAACTGGAAAAATATCCATTGTATAGCACCATCCACTAGTCCAATGCATGTCGCTTGAGCGTCAAACAGGATTTCTCTGCCCTCGGGGAAAGGGTATATAAACGGGTTTATTTATACCTTTGTGAGAAATGCCACGTCGTAGGCAGCAACCAGGCACACCGCCCAATCTATTGTTTGTTTATACATACCAAGTTTTACCCTCATACTAATTGCTATAGAATTGGACAGTGAAAGGAGATGGAGCACAGTGATTCAGGACATTTAATGCACAAGCCTCCATGTAGTCAATCCCGTAGGCTATTCAGCATGTTAACTTTATTTCTAGGTCTAGGGTTTGGTGGCAAAGGCGGTCGTGGAGCTCTCCACTTTCTAGACAGCCGACCACTCTAAGCTACAACTTCGATTTACCAAAGGAACCTAAATGATTTCTTTCGGGAGGGTCACTTGCCGAATGCCCCACAAGCACGACGTTTCCCTAAGTGTAGACGGGTCAAACAATTTCCACGAGCAACACGCAGCTGGGATGGGCAGCTGAAGGAGTGCTCTGCCTCAGTAAATCGTCACTGTTATAAAAAATGGAATCACTCAATAACTCGCAATTCTCAAGCTACGGTCAAGATGCTTAGCTACTAAGAAAATTTACTGCTTTTACAATACCACTGTAAGTTTGAGTGGTGGAGCTAATAGAATGGTTCTAGAAATGGACTAAATATCGGCACGAGATTGAGTTTTTCAAGTGGGCTCAGCTTACCCGTACCGAGTGCACAGGCCACTCACGGCTTGCCGGTCGTGCATGTGAGCCTGAGAAAATCCATCCATGGGCTGTCCAATCTTCCGACTCACGGCGCACCAATCGGGATTTCGGGATATTGATCACGTCAGTAGTAACAGTAAACAAGGTACTTGGTGTGTTCCGGGTGGCCGACTACATGAAACCTTCACAAGCGTTATAATAGGAACCAGCTAGGGTTAGATTGGTCACTTTGGGTAAAATATATATTGCGGGAAACTATTAGGTGTGCTATTGATGAGCTCGCAAGCAAAAAAGACACAATTGAAAAAAACAAAAACAAAAACAGTAAGAGAAGGAGAGCCTGGCTTCGGAGTCTCTCCGATCGTAAAAATTCGAACGCTTCCTTTGCTGCCCCCAGGGCCTTGGGACCTACTCGCTCCACAACCAGAATAAAATCTGTAGAGGGTCTACCGCTGGTTTTCCCCGCACTGGGGAGAGAAACTACTGCGAGGGATATGTGAGACTCCTGCCTTATTCCAGTCCGCCGGTACTTACAGACTAGCTGAGGGATAATCAAACCATGTTCAAAAAGCTGTGCTTGATGTCACGACGTTTTGTGGGTCCAATCCTAGAAACCGAAGGAGGTCCCAGGGCAAGAAGGTGGTATGTGATAATTCGTTTTAGCCAAATGCGATGTAGTATTCCTGCCTGTTAGTCAGTGCATCGGGCAAAGCTACATGCATTGATGACTTGATGTTGACTCGATAAAATAGTGGCAGTTGTAAGCCAATGCGATCAGAACACAAAGCGAAGGAACCCGCTGGTCGTCAGGTCCTCCTGGTCTCGACTTCCAGCAGGACCAGGAACCAATGTCTCTGGAGTAAAATTCTGACGAAGTTGGCAGCTTCGTGGGTAACACGGGAACTTGCTTGTCCATTGAGCGGTCCAGAAAATGTGTGCTCTAGCGATCACGTCCCTTTTCTAGGGAGAAGGGGTGGCAAATGAAATAGGACTAAACTATCTCACATTTCAGAGTAGATAGCACGTTCGCAATAGTCGGTGTAAATGAATAATAGGCAATCACGGCATTGGCCGCAAATCTGGTTAATACTAATTAATAGGAACAGGCTGGTCAATCCGTAGTTCTATTTCCTTGTTTCGCAAAGACCTTCCAAAGTCTGACTGAAGTCTGGGTTGCGATAAAACTTTGTATGCTCCGTCTAGTATACCCACTTTTTTATTAAGCTGTTGAAAATTCAGAATTTTAAAAGGCCTCTGTGCTCGCCCCCTTAATTGTAGTTCAGTAAAAGTAAGGATTTATTTTCTCTCTAAACAGACTATGACTAAATTCGACTTCGGCTTTCGAAGCCGTAGCCAGGATGGTGAGGGCGAGGGCTGGTTTGGCAAAGTTCCGCAGTTCACTATTATCTCCCGCCCGGGGTCGTCGTTAGGGCACAGCACCCCTTCGTCCGGACTGGCAACCCCGACCGAAGAAAAGGGCCTGACGAGCTTGCAATCCTGCCCAGACATTGGTCGACTGGCCTCCTGGAGAGGAGCCTTGATCTTGCTGGTGACTTCCGGCTCCCAGTTTCTTGATAATGTTTTCATGACTAGTTCGAACATCGCGCTTTCCTCTATCCAAGAAGAGTTCGGAGTCTCCAATACCCAGTTACAATGGATGATATCTGCATACACCTTGACCTTTGGCGGGTTCTTGCTACTAGCAGGCGTGCTGTCCGATCGGTAAGGCTCATTCTTAGCAGTGCGAGGAAGTTATTTCTAATTTCTAATGCGTGACAGATATGGGAGAAAAATGATCCTCTGCCTTGGGCTGTTCTGGCTCTCCGTCTGGACACTCGCGATCGGATTTGGCCAATCGTTTATCCAGCTTGCTGTCTTCCGTGGTATCCAGGGAATAGGTGCTGCGTTGACTGTTCCATCGGCGATTGGAATCATCAGTTCCTACTTCACCGGTGTTGACCGTACTCGGGCATTATCTATCTACGCAGCATCAGGAACACTGGGATTCTGTGTCGGCCTCATCTTCGGTGGTTTCCTGACCTCGTCACTAGGCTGGCGATACATTTTCTATTTAATCGTTACCATCACAGGTTCTCTGGGCGTTCTGGGCGCTATCGTCCTTCCCAAAGACGAACTAGCGGGAAGGAAAAGCCGAAGATGGATTACTTTGGAGCGTTGCTATCTACAGCCGGCCTAATCCTACTCCAATTTGTGCTTTCGAGTGGAGGCGATTACGGCTGGAGCACCCCATTCATCATCGTTCTTCTTATCCTCGCGGTCGCCCTTCTGGTCGCGTTCACTTTCCTCGAATGGTACATCTCCTACCCGATCATGCCCTTAGATCTATGGAAAATCCCCAATTTCGCAGGACTTTGGATCGCAGGGTTTAGTAAGTTTCCTCCAAGGCCATCCACCTCGATCATGACTAACAGGGATGAAGCCTGCTACGGCAGCTACCAAAATGTCATCTACTACATTGTCCTGATGGCGCAACAGGTCGACAATCTGTCCGCCGGCGACACAGCCCTCCGCTTCTTGCCTATGGGCGCGATCGGGTTCATCGCCTCGATGGGAACAGGGAAGGCCCTCGAATACGTGAACGGGAAATACACCCTTATCGCCGGGCTGGTCCTGACGGTGTTAGCCCCCGTCCCCAGCGCATTGACCGCAACGAACTCAGAGCCAGACTTGTATGTATCCCCCGATCTCGCACCATGACGCTTGCAAACCGCTAACAATAACAGCTGGGTCAACGTTCTCCCCACATCCCTTATTAGTATCACAGCAGTATCGCTCATCTTCGTGACAACGAGTACCACGATCCTAACCACTGTTCCTGTCAGCGTCAAGAGTTTATGTGGTGGAATGGTAAGCTCCCCAAAGCCCATCTCTGTGTCTGACAATCATACTAACCCATGTGCCAGCTGAACACAGCCTTCCAAATCGGCTCCGGCGTAGCCCTCGCCATCTCGGCCGCGGTCACAGAAGCAGTCGACATCAAAAAGGGTCACAGCCTTGCCCAGCAGTATGCCACCGGCCTCTGGTGTTCTGCCGGACTAGCAGGACTAGGTCTCCTCATTGCCATGATTTCCGTTCGTAGACGAGGCATTGGACCTGGCGATAGGAACGATACGCCAGTTGCGATTTAATTTTTTTCTCTCTAACGACATAGATATAGACTATTGGTTGGGTTTTTACGCCTTTTCAATCTCATTAACGACGGCATTATGACGGAAAAGTTCTGCATGCTTTTTACACTACTTTCACATGAATTTTGGGTACAACAGGCTATAAAGTGGCGAGATAGACACGGTTATGGTGTTTTTTAGGGTTAATTGTTTAGAAAAAATCAGTTGTTTTGATCCACTTGGCCCGTGTGAAATTTTGCTTCGGAGCTCCGATGCATGGGGTCCACCTGGCGGGGTTGCATGCCTTCCGAGAAGAGGCATGGGGAATTATACTCCTGTTAATCTTTCTCATCTACTGATTTATTTGATTTTTGTTTTCAGACGATAAAGCACAGGAAGGGACGAGTTTTGCATATTGTTCCGTTCTTCGTACACCCGACTGTCTAGTGGGGTCGATATTGAGGTTTATGACTCAAATTAGTCTAAGATGGCAGCGACTCTGGGGGTTTCATTGTCCGAACGAGATGGTAACTAGTTTATGCCTTTCAAACGGAAAGAGCTATTACAAAGTAGGTTGTGAGTGCAAGCAGGTATACTGGTACTTATTTTTGTTAATAACCGTAGAGCAAAAGCACACAATAAATGGCACACATATCCAAACCTCCTCGAGCCCCATATGGGATACATTATATTCCACCATGCGCAAAATAGCCATCCCTGTGATATGTATCAACTGATGAGGACAAGCACCGCTGTCCAACTCATGGTCACATTGTAAGCGTCTCATTGAACGCAGCATTCCCTCCCGAACCACCCTTTCCACCTGACGCCTGAGAAGGGTTGATCATCCCCAAGCGCACTGCCCAATCATCTCTCCCCGTCTCTTTGATCAAGGCCTCTGCAAGATCTAGTCTTCTGCGGTATTTTCTTCGTGGACCATCAACACTGATCAGGTTCCCATGCATTTGGAGCCCTTGTGTTAACATATTCACCAGTCCTAGCAGACCGGCCGTTCCAACCAAGAGCAACAGCAGCAGAACTTGCCCAGACAACTTCGCATTGCTCGCTAAGGCAACATTCAGGTAAACCAATAAGGTAGTGAAGCCGGATATGGCGCTTTCAACCCAAGTCATATCACGGAGCCATTCTCCGGACGTCACTGCTTTGAGGTCATCCACGTAGCCCGTGATGCGGACCCAGCGGTCCTGACTCAGAAGAACCAGGAGATCTCCGACCACGCCCGGCTCGGAGGCTCCGCTCCAGCCGGCGCGACTACGAGACTGAATTAAGAGCATATTGATGAATCGGGTAAGCATTAAGATGGCGATCACTAGGAGGCCCCACCAGTCCTCAGTGATGATGAGAAGGGATGTGACCACGGCTGTGCTGCCCACCGCGAGGAGGTATGCGGTGATGGCTCCAAATGACATGGAACTGTCTATAGAGGATAGAAAGCGAGAGAGCAACCCTTGCTTAGAATTGTGGATGTTGGTCACGGAAAGTGTAGTCAGCTGGCCCGTGCGACCAACCCTCTGCAGGAAATTGACTGTTGCTGGGTTCTCGACCCGAAACACATAGCCAGTCGTCATCGCAGCTACGGCCGGGTACTCTCCGCCGTGAACATCAGCGGCAACCTGCTGGCGATGCAGTCCGGAACAGAGGACAAACGTATCCAGGAATGTGGCGCCGCCTGTGAGGGCGGTCCGCTGCCCGATGATCGGCAGATCTGCCAGGAAAATGATGCCGGCTAAGTTAAGGGACATTGTCGGAAAGTCAGATGTAAACATCAGGGGGTTAACAGCCTTTAGAATCAACTAGGGAGTAGTATTGACATATATGCGAGAAGAGACCAGGAACTACGGAGGTGTTCGCTCCTTGGGTGACAAGTCATCATGCAGGATCCCGAAAATCCTTATGACGTGGCGCAGGATTTCAACCTTAAGGCGAGGCACATTGGAGATAGTACGTCCAACGAGTATGAAAGTCCGACTACTTGGGGTTACGCGCAGGTTGAAATCGTATATACAAAGATAGTAGATACTCACTGAGCATCTTACGAGCACACACTGACCTTAACTACTACTGCAGTGTATCACATTACTAAGCTTTTACTAAGCCTGAGAGAATTCAAGAATTAAACTCTTCAAGTGATCAAGTTGTTTAGGTAGTAGATGATATATGTCTGTATAGAGTTCGTATGGTCCACTAGGTGGTAGCAGAGATTTGATGGAAGAATTATGGCATTTTCACTGAGAACATAGAATGTGCTAAAGGTCTCGCCCAGAATCAACTGCTTCAGCAGCCTGTAGTGCAATTGCAAACCGTGACTTCAGGTCTTCCGCATCCTCGACACCAACACTAATGCGAAGAAGATCCGCTGGCACACCGAAGCCTGCGGCCCAATCCAACTCGCCATAATGTGCGAGGAGAACATAGGGTGAAGTTAAGGTGAAGTTTGTACCGAGACTAGGTCCTTTGGCAGTCTCAATACGGTCGAAGAACGCAACCGCCTGAGCCTTCTTGTGGAAAGTAAAAGATAGCAAGCCACCATACCCGCCGGTTGGTGTCCGACATTCGTCATAAAACTTCTTTGTTGGGCTATACTTGGGGTAGTATACGTCTTTGACAAGAGGATGTGCCTGAAGCAGGCTGCAAATGGTTTCGGCGTTGTCGTTGATTTTCTTAATACGAGTCTCAAAGTCACGGCTATTGCGCTCCATAAACATAACGTCCTCAGCCCAGTAGTTGTCCTCGTAATTTGATGCGAAAGCACTCTTCAACTGCTGATAATACCTTCCTTCGGGGTTTAAAATAGCGCTGCCGCCCATAACATTACAGTCTCCCGAAAAAATCTTGGTCAGACTGCTGACAACCACGTCTGCATATGGAAGGACATGAACGTTGATGGAGTTTGCAATCGTCTCGTCAACAACCACGCCAAAGTCATAGGTGTCCGCCAACTTCTTAATTCGTTTTAGATCGGGACATTTTAACATAGGATTTCCGGGGAATTCGCAGAACAAGGCCAAATATCGTTCGCCAGCCTTCAGGCGCGCTTCCAAGTCGTCCAGATCTTCTGAGGAGCCATTGCCGTAGAAAAGACACCCGGGGCCGAACTTTTGCAGAACTTTAAGAGTGTCAATGTAGGGGAAGCCAAACGAGATGCTTTTCAGTTGACCTCTAGACTGTAGCAGCATTCGGTGAGTGCTGAAAATGGCATTCATGCCACATGGATAGAGGTAAACGTCGTCGTCGGAAAGTCCCGTCACTCCACGTGAGTCGGAGGTTATATTGGGACTTGGTTCGACTGAAAGATCCGCTTCGCCTACCAAAGAGCCAGCTATGCGTCGACGGAGTGCTAACTTGGCGTTGTCGACAAGTGAGATATCCAAATTTCGGCCAAAACGCTCCTCGAGGAACTGTGCGCTTTCCACTCGCTCTTCTGAGACCGCCTTGTTTTCTGTTTGGGACGTTGTATATCTCGATACACTTTGGTATCTCCTTGGGCCTCTTTTCTGATTTATGGTTGGCTGCAGCGATGTGGAGTCCGCCAGCTTGCCATCCAAGAAAAGCGAATGGCAAAATTCGGCATATCTGCTTGAGATACCATCACCAGAGTGTTGCCAGTATTGCTTCGCTATTGGGAAGAGATCTTTACGGAAGATGACCGCTGATATTGAGGGCGAGAGCTTCGCAGTTATCGCTGAAACCTCTTTTCCCTTGTCGAGAAACAGATCAATTATGTTGATCTCTCCTGCGCAACCGAGCTCTGCTGTTGCTTGCATGAAATTACGACATCTGTGGGCAGCCTTGTGGGATGGAAACAGCATGGCGCTTTGGTTTGGGGTTCCATACTTGGCAATAATATCATTCGCGAGTCCTGCGATGTTACTGTGGATCAAGAATCTGGTGACGGGATCAGTGGATGAGTGATCGAGGCCTGGAGTTCAGGGGAAGTACCGTGGATAACCATTTGGTAATTTATCCATGACCCGCTTATCACCCTCTTCATAACCCACGTTGTCAGCCCAAGTGGGCAGAGACATGCTCACGGCCTGTGGAAGGCGTTAGTTTGGTTCACTTCACAGCCCTGCATTCCGAACCCGCAGAGGCCAAGATAAACACATAATTTACATGCGGTGTTAGCGAGGGGATTGAGTCTCCAAGCTCTATAACTGCCATCTTGAAATACGTAATGCAACGAGCTGAATTTCGTTGCGAAAGAATGTTAATCGGAGTTTTTTGTACCGGAGATGGTGAATGGGCCTTTGATGGCGGGGTGCGTCAGGCAAAATACCGCTTATCTCCAGGTTCGGCCTAGAATATATACGTTCCGTGGAGGCCGAGGTGTTCCTCGGGTTCAGGGTGCCGAAAATCTGGCCCGGTATCCGATCTGACTAGATGGAGAGGGCAATCAGTTTTACACTAGCAGATGTGTAGGGTTACCAAGGATACCTCTAAATCCTTTTTTCCTAGAAGTTTCTGGTACGTACAGTTCTCCCTCTTGCCTCCTGGGACTGTTGATTGGGGTTTGAAGTTGAAATACACAGGCTGACTGCCGCGGATCTTTATCCGCGGATTTTGCTTCCCCGGGGATCCGTGGCGGACCTTGCCCTGAAAGACCGCGGAAACCGTTGTCCCAAATAACTTTTCTGGTTCATTGTGACTTATCCATGGCCACTGGGTTCTAGTAGGCCGTTGGTCTGTCTTGAAAAAAAAAATATGAAGTAAATTATTCTCAAATCTGGGGTAGCTGGCCACTCATGCGAAGTTCCGACCCTCATTCCTTCCGTCATGGGTTGTTCATCCAGCTCCCGACCAGATACGGCAGACTAAATCGAAGTTCCAGACAATATAAAATATTCACACAAAATTCTATGAACCAATTAAATTTATGTATATCGATCCACTATGCTGACCATCCAATTATACTGTTTTATACATAAGATAAAGTTCTGCATTATCCATCGAGTAGGTAGTCCCACTGCATTACCGCCTTAAATAGTGGACCACCAGCATCCCGTCTTTAGGGACCACCTGTACCCGATACTTAGGAACCACCTGCACCCTATCTTAGAACCCACAATACTAGATCTTTAGATCCCCTGGGGCCCTAGTATATTACGAGTATGCAGGGAATAGTAATAATACTTAGGGGTGATAAGACACTCTTTTTAGGAGCCTATGGTAAATAGATTTAGAAGTGGGCGATAGTCGTGGCTTTATGTAAAATGCTCAGATTTCGGACAGTAATCTCCTGTCCGGAACTCCGACTTGTCCGCCGTAGTTACTTATAGTGTTGGACCTGAAACCCAAACCTATAAGCCCATAGCCGGCGAACCCGACCAATTGTAGGAGGATAACTTCAAGAGACACTGTCGTGGGTGATTTAAATATTGTCCTGTTTATAGTTTATTGGCACATCCTGTGTATTCAATAGCATTGAAATATATTTAATTTGCATATTGATACAACTGAAAACGTACGTCTGCAAATTTACACATTACAGTATAAGGTTGAAGTTATCATATTTATAGGGTTACCTTCGGACGTTGACGTCACCCCCAAACCTTGTCCCGCGATGTATTTAATTATTTAAATGGTGGCTTTGATATCCCGCACCCAACTACAAACTGTTCCAATATATTCAAGAAACTGACTCGGAGTTGAAACACACACTACTTTCTACTGTCGAACCTCCTCAGGATGACGTGGCAACCGCCCACTATCGGTGATCGCTATATAGCAGTGCTTGGTGCCGGGGTGCTCGGTACGATTGTGACTTCTCACCTATACAAAGATTGTCTTCGGCACTAATGTATCTGTCAAGGTCGTCGAATTGCTTGCACCTGGGTTGCAGCAGGCTACAATGTAACCATCAGAGATCCGAGTCCAGATCAGCGGAATGCTGCCGTTCATTTCATTGACAACAACGTTGCCACTTTTGCTAAGACCCTTGGCGACGAGGCAGTCCCGGGAAAATATTCTGCATTTGCAGATTTGGATTCTGCCGTGAAGGATGCCTGGTTCGTGATCGAGGCTATCCCAGAGAAGCTTGATCTAAAGATCGCCACGTTTGGTGACCTTGCGAAGAAAGCACCAAGGGATTGCATTTTCGGGTCGAACTCATCATCCTACAAGTCACGGCTGATGCTCGATGAAATGGATGATGAGGCAAAACGACGCACCCTGAATGTCCACTATACCATGCCCCCGGGAAATAGGGTCGTAGAGCTGATGACTAGCACCCATACTTACGATGGCATTTTCCCTTTCCTTGTTGATAAGCACCGGGAGGTTGGGCTGGTGCCGGCCGTCGCACGCAAGGAATCTACTGGGTAAGCTTGTCACTTTCTATCCGGTCTTCAGTGCCTGGAATGACGGCTAACCTACAGGTAGTTTCATCATCAACCGCCTATGGGCAGCTGTGAAGAGAGAGACTCTGACAATCTTGGCAGAAGAAGTTAGCGATCCGGAGCAGATCGACAATTTATGGGTAAACCCTCTCAACGTCCGTCTAATGATGGAAGATTCTAACTCGGTGGCAAAATAGATGGAAATGTTTGGCGCCACGGCAGGGCCCTGTAGCATGATGGATTCCGTCGGCCTCGACACAGTAGCTTTTATTGAGGATAACTATATTCAGGAACGCCACCTGGACGGTGCAAATACGGTAGACTGGCTGCGCAAGAACTACGTCAATCAAGGTCGATTAGGCGCCAAGTCTGGAAATGGAGGGCTTTATCCAGCTGGCTTCACGACGAAATCGGCGACTGAGAATGCCAGCCATCACGACAATTTGGCCGCCCCAACGCTCTATGTCCTTGATATAGGACTGGGTGAAAATATTACCGATAATTTCCTCACATCCGGGTCAATATACACTGCCTCGGCCAATGGTCAGAATGTGAAGAAGATAGTCGATGGCCTTAGTGCGCCTGACGGGGTCGATATTAGTGTCAGTCGTGGTCGTATATTCTGGACAAATATGGGGATACCCTCTGAGAACGATGGATCTGTCCAGTCATGCAACCTAGATGGTTCTGATATCAGGACAGTCGTTCCACCTGGAACCGTACACACGCCAAAACAACTGTGCATTGACCATACACACGAGAAATTGTACTTTTCGGATCGCGAAGGGATGAGGGTTCATAGAGTCGATTTCAATGGTGGCCAGCATGAGATCCTCATCCACACTGGTGATTATCATGATCCCTCGCATAAATATGACCAGAGCAGATGGGTAGGATACCTTTAGTG
This sequence comes from Aspergillus nomiae NRRL 13137, assembly GCF_001204775.2. NCBI lineage: Eukaryota > Fungi > Ascomycota > Eurotiomycetes > Eurotiales > Aspergillaceae > Aspergillus > Aspergillus nomiae. The sequence continues at coordinate 28,739 of NW_015378181.1, read as the reverse complement.
TGTACAGTGGGGCCATGGCTAACAGACTTTTACAATTTCAGTGTGTGGGAATCGCTATTGACTCAAAACGCGGCAAGTTCTACTGGACTCAGAAGGGTTCTAGCAAGTCGGGTCAAGGAAAGATCCTTCGGGCAAATATTACTTTGCCTGCAGATTCAAAGCCCTCCACGCGCACAGATATCGAAACTCTCTTCGAAAACCTGCCCGAACCGATCGACTTGGAGGTTGACTCGGAAAATGAATTCCTATATTGGACTGACAGAGGTGAATATCCACTTGGCAATTCAGTTAATCGAGGCTACGTTGGATCCAAGCCTAGGGACCCTAGTGCAGCCAAATTCACGATATTAACGAGGCACTTGCATGAGGTATATTCTCCCCCTTGGTGGTCCGAAATGTCACTAATATGCTTTACTCACAGGCGATCGGTCTACGCTTGGACAAGGTAAACAAACACATTTATTTCACCGACCTGGGAGGGTCATTGTACCGCACAGATCTCGAAGGTGGAAACAAAACGGTTATTTACAGCGGCAGAGCTGCTCTTACAGGACTTGCCTTGACACATATCAATTAAATTACCGCTTGTGGGAGAAGTATAGGTATGATCGGATTCATCGATGTTCTTCCTTCATTGCTTAGTTAAGTTGATTCACTATTTCTTTGTTCCTTTGGTTGGATTGGGTTATTTCGATCCTGAGACGAACTACTCTTTATTGTGTTCTGTTTCCTGGCCGCTGTGTCATGTTCATATTCTGATATTCTTTTGCCGGCATATTTCAATTTAAGTGGATGAGTTGGTATAATCGAGTGGATGAACCTCAAATAACTTGCCTTTCCACTCTCTATCTTATACATAGGACAAAGTTTAATTTCATGCTTCGATGAGAGACACTCTTGTCGGTCCTCTACAGCCTATGCACAATGAGGGCTTACAGTTCGGCATGGTCAGATATCCAAGTGCCAAAATCGTCGATTTGCATGGAATACAGAGCTGCGTAGCTCGCTTACCGATTACGTTAGTTATCCAAATTTCAATACTCAGATATTCCTATTATGACGTTACCTTCAAGATTCGGGTGATGGAATCTGCTTTTTTCTGCCCTTAATCTAATAAATCTATTAATGTAAAACTTACGGGCTGGGCTGTAATATAGGCCTATCTAGTTTGAGTATCTCGAACTGAAGGGTGAATGAACACATCCCTTCTGCTTGCTCGATTATCATTTCTAAATATGTAGAGTTTGCCCTCACCATAGTACTCGCGAAACAAACGAGTAGAAGGCATACTCGTTATAGTATGGCTGAAGAATGTCCAGCAGGTAGTCTCCCCAGTCGTTCTGCCATCTCCACACCTGCAAAGACTTCGCGAATTCCCAGTACTCAGGATATCATCCACTAAGCTCCCAGTCAATAATTGCTGCGACATTACCATCCTTTATCATGATGTTCGGCGGCCTTAGGTCACCATGCGCAAACGCAACATGGCGCTCCTTATGAGCAATCATTCCGAAAAGGAACTTTTGGATATGTTGCCGCGGTACAGTCAGATGATATGCTTCCACGATTGCTTCATTGAACTCCTTCTCGGAATCAAACGGGCCTTACACAAGTAAATTAGTAGAAGACGTATAACTACCACGGGGTCAATTACCTTAGACTTTACAGGTTGCGAAGATCAGATCCGTAACTGGGCTATGATCGGCTGACCCAATATATGTCATTCTTCCCATGGTACGAAGGTCATCAATGTATGTCTTTAGCTGTGAAGCAATACGTGTCTTCGTTAGATAATCTAAGTCATTCCACGCAATGTCTAGAGGCTGCCCATCCACAAAGCTCATGAAGATGTATGTATCGTTACTCCAGTCCATGGCACTATTTTATTCTCACCGTTACATTGCTTTTTGACATGATCCAGATCTGGGATTAGAAAGTTGGAAGCACAGAAATATGTGCGCAATTTGGGGGTCGGATCAGAAACGACTTCGCCTGCTTGGCTATCCATTATGATGGGTCAGAACAGGAATAAACAGATGGTATGTCACAGGTGATTAAGAATGCTTAGAGATAGTAGTGAGCGAGAGTGAGATGGATGACTGCCTTTGGATAAGAATATAAGATGGATCGGTGTTACCAGATGGTTTTCACTGCTGAAACCATTTATAATCAGGCTGACTGAGCCGCATTGGCTACGACGACCTATTGCAGCCACTCCGCAACAACAGGTTTTATCAATTTCTGGCGGCAGACCTGATAAATGAAGTCCAAAAGAATATCTACTCTAAGAATTTCGAATAGCTGTGCTCCTCTGTACAAGACTTAGAAACTGAAGAATAATCAACACTATACGAACTATAGGGACTTAGATGGAAGAGCTGTTCAGCTGCCGCCTTTTGGTTACCCCTGCTTTGTCCCCAAGGATAAAAGTTGTCACTATACTCTCGAACTTTCCGGGGGAGGTTTTGCTTTACGGGCTTTGAATAAGCGTACAACTCCCTATATAGAGATTAATCGGTTGAAGTATATAAGAGCTTAACGCTTACGGTTGATCGGCACCGCGGCGAACGGCATAAATCTCGTGCGGAAATTCGTGGTTAAGGGTACCAGCAAAATCCCGTGTCTCCAGGTCGATGAGTATATGGACCCTGGCATTCGGCTGGGAAACGTCATTCGGTGGTTGATAGCGGATGAAATGGCGAGTCGAGTTCGACGCTGCATCGGAGGGGAATTCCTCACAATAGAAGTCAACAAATTCACGAGGATTCAGGTAATCCATATCATCTTCTAGCAGACGGAGAATCACACGCTTTGCTTTACCCATCTTTAAGATCTCTTTATCGCAGTGTGACGGGGTATGAGAGATAGGGAAGGGGGTGTTTGAGGGTCCCGAGTCGCTCAAGATCATTTTAGCCCCGGTTTATTCTTGGTTAAATACTTGGCTAGTCCGGCGTAGCACGCACCTCCCAGACCAAATAGCGGGGGATTGGGAGGGCATATATCAACCCACCTACACTAGAGGCCTGCACATTTGACAGTTGACCCACTGGGACTGCTGCAACGAACCAGTCCTGCGACCTGCCCCGCCTGGACACAGAAGAGACACCTCTCAACCAAATTACGTACTGTCGGATATTGTGGCACAATCAAGCTGGATGGCAGTTGTAAAAGTAGTGCTAATGCAGAAAAGGCTACATAAATCATCATGAATATCGGTATACAAAGGCCTAAATGGTACTTGAAATCGGCATTTCAAACACACGAATGCCTAGGGTTAGTCCTACAGCTTTGCCTTTTCCTGGGCATGCAACTCGCGCCTGGCAGGCCCTCCACGGCTTCCATCTCCCTGGAAAGTATCCTTGTCGTCTTTGTACTCTGTTCGGAAACGCCACTTCTGCGCCAGATGTTCTGGGAGACGCTTCGTGAACGCAAGGAAAGTGTAGTCGCCTAACACAGGTAGGAATTTGAATGCGCTGAGTGAGATGTGTTAGCATCCGTTAGCATACCAAATAAGAATATAACTTACTGCCCACTACCGCCACCAGCGACGAAAAGATTCTTGTAATCGGGATGAGAATCCATAATGAAATCACCCGAAGGCGTGTCAGTATACCAGCAGAGCGCCACCCGATCAAACGGACGATCGGCTAATTCTGGGAGAATCTCACGCAGACCGGTCCTGAGCCGGTCTTCTCCATCAGGGGGAGTAAAATTGGCGCGTTGACGAGGAGGGATCAGAGGAGGCGACGAGATATTAGCCTTGACACTCTGATGATCCTCGGCGGTAGGCGCACGTGTGTAGCCCCATCCATGCACGGCCATTTTGAGGGTCTTGGTATCTTCATGCGAAGGGAAGTTGAACCAACCCGTATTGAAGTTGGCATAAATGGGAACATCTTTGTACTTCTTCACTTCAGCATCTGTAAGGGGCGTGTACCCAATTACCTGGGCTGTTGCCAGGGTTGAGTTATACATATCGACTAATCCGGAGGTCCAGGCACCAGCAGCAAGTATAAAGTGATCACCCTCAATTGAAGTTCCCGCAAGAGTCTTGACAGCCCTAACCCTCTTCTGTGAGTCTGTATCGAGACTGATAACTGTACCAGCACGACCGCAAATAAAAGACACACCAAGTTCAAGACAATCGTCGCGAAGCTGGCTGACAGCCTTACTGGCGTCTGCCCAACCGGCCTGCTCATTTAAGTAGCCGGTGAAATTGGGCGTCGCGAGAGTCCCCGTTAGAACAGGGTATCTACTCTTCGCGGCCGCAGCACTATCCAGCTTTGCCCAGGGCAGCTGTTTCTTGGTTAGCGCAGCAGTCGTCTTTTCAATCCAGGCCCGCCCGTGTGCGCTGGTGTTACCAGTGAGAATGTAGGGTGATTTGAAGAATATCCCTTTGTATTTTGGCAATTGGGACCATTTGAGGTATGCTTCGTATGCAATGTTCAGATAGTCCTCATCGGCGTAATCGAAGCGGATAACACGGGAGATATCCGAGCTGGAGCCATCCGGAACCTGATATTGTTAATCTTGCTTTATTCACCCAAAGAAAAGAAAACTTTACAGGTGGCATGTGGCGGTCAACAACTGTAACATGTTTGTAGCCCTCCGACGCAAGCTTGGCGGCGGTAGACAGGCCGAAAATGCCTGCCCCAACGATGACGATTTTACTGTTCTTATCCATCACGTCAATTCAACGTGTTCAGTACGAACTTTCTCTCCAGAATAAGAGAAGATAGAGGGACACAAGAAGATGGGGAAGAAAATTTGGGAAGATGGAGTACTCGTCATATATAACCCCACATGATAAGCTTCCCGGAGTAAAAGGGTTTCTCCGGTCACGTGGCCGGGGTCTGGAAATGCTTTCTCCTCTCCGCACAACTATGGAAGAGGTCTTGAAGTTAATTTAGTCTGCAATTTTGTATGTAGGAAATTATGAATCCGCCTCGGGTTTACATGACCATATTGCCTGGTTTAGTTCATTTCTGTATGTCCTACTATGCTCCCTGCTTCAGACAGCCTTGAGACCCTGGGCAGCATGTCACTCTTGGGAAAAAAGGAACAGGCACTTAGTACTGGGCCTGTACGCAACATGGACGAAGTCCTACTACTGCTGGCAAAAGCGGTTTTCTGTGTTTCTTCAGCGAAGTCCTGAACTGAAAACAGAGGTTATACGCAGAGATACTTACTAAGGGACTAACACTGAAAATTCAACTTTTCTACGTGCGTAGTTTTACCGCGAAATTAAACTAATTGAGTAGTATAGTATTACTGCCAGGGCAGAATCGCCCCAGCTAGCACCCCCACGCCAAGTCGTGGCTATAGTGCTTCCATAACAGAACTAAAGGGACGAGTTGAGGTTCTGAGATGACTGATATAACGGCCAGGTCGTCATAACGTTACAGCCATATCGCTATGATCAGCTCCGCAGATGCCTAGTCTAGCGACAGTGCTGTTTGAGATAGTCATGTAGGGCGTGTATTAAGAAACTGCGACGCCATTGGTACTCATGACAGTGCCGATTGATAAGGATGGGTGTCCTCCTGAAAACATGTCTTCGGTATTAAACGTCCTCCAGAGCGGGGACATGGTCTTCTCGATCTTCGGTAGCAAGCGTGCACCGTTTAATTTTATCGTATTTGTTGGATTGGGCGCGCTACAAGGCAGGGTAGACGAACAGTATATGTGCCTCAGAAATCCCAGTAAATGTGTACTTTCTTTTACAGTAAAACAACTAAAGAAGGTGAACCGATATCGGAGGCCCATAGCTGTAAAGACTTGGTCTTCGCTAGTGGGCAAACCCTATCGCTTTGTACCAATAATAGTCCATCCAAGGCCCTGCCACATCACATTGAATGGTACCAAGGTGGCTCTATTGAGACAAGAATACGTGTTAGACAAACGACAGGGGAAGATAATACTACTTTTGGTGCTCCACCCAGACCCATCAGCTGAACGAAAGCGCTCAGACTGCCTTTACAGACTATCATCAATGTGAGGTCTCAATACTATTGAGAAGACGCTATTCAAACGTTTGACTTCGGGAGCTGGAATCGCGAAATATGTACTCCGTATAGAAACTTTATGTTTCCCTCTGGAGATATATGATCATCTCGGCCAAAGCCGTATCATAAGGACTGGGTTGGACTTATCATGTGATTCCCAGCCCTTTCTGTCCCTTCGGTCTTTTCATTCTAGGGCAGTCCTATATAGTTACCTTCTAATATTTTGTCTCTCCGTCAGAATATTAACCAACTATTGCATACGACATAATACTAATGGGCCTTCGGAGCAGTCCCAAAGTAGCCTATCCAGAATAGGAGGAATATGCACTGGATGGTTCCTTCATGCTAGGTATTTCAATATCCAGAGGTGCACATCCAAGCAGAGGTGCCACCCTGAGGTCTCCAATATGTGCACGGCTTATGATTGATGGAATAAAAATAGTCGAGTATTTCTTGGCTGAGCTCATGCTTCGTGTATTGAATAGGATACATTGCATGTATACCCGAGTCAGACAAGATTCCGACGTGCAAAAAAGTACCAAACCTTCAGCCCTGCTGTAACGCTTCCAGCTGAGGGGTGATGAACTCATGATTTGAAGCTCTCGATGATGAAAGATTTCCAGTCTCTCAGCGTGGCGTTCTCCAGCTGTGTTGTGCATACCTATGCACAGTGAAGACTTGCATCTGCATACAACCAAACCCCGAGAACGTGAGGACGCGTCACATTAACAGGCCAGCTATACATGATCGACTATAGCTCAGTCATTATCACACCATCCCAGACATTCCGAAATAAACACTAGGACCTGAATCTGACTCATGTGAAGGGTGGGGTTCACGCCCATATGATGTCGTCGAGCGGAGAGCAGGTTCATCAGTGGGGCATCTACCTTGTTTCGTAGCTCTTGTATGGCTACTTCCTTGATCATCGGCGGGCCGAAGCCGTCGCGAGCACATGCTTGACGCTGGATGGGGAAACAAATGAGGAGAGTACATGCATCAAGGTGGGTACTGGGATATGCAAGTGCGGACTCTCCGAACGCATGCTGCTCGCTGTGGTCCAATACCCTTACTCTGCTGCATAGACACGTAGACATAGACCTGGTAGACACCATGCAATACAATAATGGGTGCATTCTACCCGGGTTTCGATTAATATACAGTAAAGAAGAGATTGCGCGTTGAGCAGGAAATGGTATTGCATGACTGCAACAGTGTGTCAAGTCCGAATTGACGTATCCAAGGATTCCCCTCTTGATCCATGCAACTATCGGGGTAGGATCCTATGGACGATTCTATTGAGTCTGTAATATTTCAAATTATGTCATACGTTATCAAGATCATAGGAAGGGGAAAAGATATAAGAGGATTCAGTCCAAGCCGATCCATTCAGCATTCTCAATTACCTCTTCCACAGGAAGACCACCAAAATCAAAGGAAAAAAAGAGAGAGAAGGGAGAAAATAAAATAAAAGGAACGAAAAAATTATCAGCAAAATTGGATTTTAGCAAGAATGTCCGACAATCTTGAGGACGTCTTCGAGGAGGCGATCGAGGGCATCGCCGCTCTCAAGTCCTTCCCGTACAGTGACTTTGCTCACAGACTGCATAACAAGGTCCGAAAGCCTTCACGGCACAATCAAACAGTAATGAGCTTCAGCAATACATTGAAAACGCACCAAACTATCCCCCAGATGATTACGATGCCGACTTCAACATCGATATATTTGCTATATTCGACCTTTTGTACAAGCTTTCGATACCGTCGGGCAGTGACGGAATCGCTGGCGTTGATAGTCAATATGATACAGAGAATCTGAAGAAATACGTTAGCCAGGTGAGTCTATATACAGATATTATCTTACTTTGGACCGTCTAACAGTCCCTGGTAAATGAAACAGGGAAACTCAGAAGTTCGCTATCTCGAATCCCTGACCAGCCTGATGGGATTTTGCTTGTGCGAACACATTAATTTCGAGCTCAAGTCTCAGGGAAAACGCACCATAGATGACCTCTGGCATGTTGATGGCTTTCAAGACTACTGCTTGGACATGATCCAAGGCGACTGGTTTACATCGGCCCACATATTGACGGACATTGACAGACATGACCATCTGTTTAGTATTTCGTGGCTGCTCATCGCTGACTACATGCAAGACAGAGACCATGCTTTCCGCAACTTTCCAACCTCGGGCGGCGACTTTCAAAGCAGGGCAAGCTACCAAACCCTAACCAAATGGTCCTATAATCTGTGGGCGAGTGAGGGTAAAGGAAATCCCGCCAGAATGGATCAGATCGTGGAATTCTGCGGCAGGATTGCTACAGTTGGACTTTGTCCCCCGGATCCTACAACGGGGATTCAGCGCCCTACGCCTGTCTCCAGAGTACTGAAGTCGTTCTATGGCATGGGGATGGAGGTCTTTGATGATGGTGACTACCAAAGGGACCTACAAGACAGCTTGGACAGACTCGATGACAAAGAGGACATTATAAATGAGTGGCAGACGTATTGCCAGACTTTTACCAAGACTTGGATCGAGGAAATTCGGCCCTACTGGAAAAAAGGAATTTACAACGCGTTTCGAGATAAGCAATGGGATGCTATTAGATGGTGGGAGTATATCAGTGCGTTGACCTTCCTAATGTCGGTGTCTGCAGTTTCTGATATTGGGCATAGGTTATGATGACCAAAATACATTTGGCTGGGGGATCGATTACCTTCCAGTAGAGAGCCAGCCATGGATTGGTGCTAAAGTCCAATATCCTGAATGTACCATCCTTGCTGGAACCCCGATTACGCTTTCTGATGGCACGAAGCGACCGGTAGAAGCGATTTATCCGGGTGATCGTCTGCTGACCCATGCAAGCCCCAAGACGGCTACCACGGGCATGCAGTACCTTATTAATCAGCAGGTGAAGGGAAGACTGATCGGATTCAGTGAGTGAATACCTAAAGCAGCTATTAAATGGGACTAATCAAGAATGCAGATGGAGAAAGCCCCTCTATTCTAAGCTCGCAGGTCTTTCATACTACAACTGGATTGCGGGCTGTGGACCCAGAGGCTGCGCAGCGTTTGAACCCTTATCAACGGATTGGCCTCCTGGCCACCGGGCATGTTGTCTTTCGCCTGGAGCAAGACAAATATACTATGGTCGAGATCAAGTCGATTCGAGAAACAGAAGAGTCAACCTTTGATCAAGCATATACGCTTGCATTGTACGGAGAGCAACAGACATATCATGTCCACAGCTATCTGGTGGACACGAATAGCCCACGCCACACTCTGCGAGAAACAGTTAAAAAGCTGCGTACAGTTCCCGGCAGCAAGCGACTGGGTATGCTGTCCCAATGCCCGGAGATGTGGCCAGTTTTCCAGAAGTTCGATGGTCAATGCATCGATCAGCGGCTGAACTGGGAATTGTTTGGGAGTTACGAGTCGCCAGATGGTGAGAGCCCTATTGTAAAGAATTCAGTCTCGTATGAAGAGCACCTCAAAGTACGGAGGTCCCTGTTTCAAAGAAAGGGTATTCCAATCGACAGCTTGACAAGAGGGTTTTCTCTTACGCCGCATCACCCAGACAGACTTCCAGCTGGGTACCAACTTCCCACTCTGAGCGTAGTCGACGGGTATCTTCTGGTCGATGAGGAGGTGCAGCTCCGGAGTACATATGACCCTCGCGAGAGATGCTTCCGATGGTCTCGGGAGCTCCAGCAACAAGGCTTATTTGAGCATGGTGCAGTGCAAATCAATTCCAAGGCAGTATCTGGTACGGGCGTGATCTATCTTTCCTCCGAGGAAGAATCGCAGACAATGCCTTCCCGAGAACAGGTTCACCCATTCAAAGCCCATGCCCGAAGCCTGGAAGAACTGCCTGCTACCAAAGAAGTTGGTGGTGATGGATGGAGTAACGTCGATAACTGGGAGTTGACTCTAGACCGAAGTGTTTGGCCTCCACCTGCAGAGGGAGAAGACGATAACCCCCCAGATGAGCCACAAGACCCAGTAGAAGGAGGAATCGTTGAAAATGGCTACTGGACAGGGGCGGGGGGATCAAGACCCACTCAGTGCGGTTTCCTGTGGTTGACCAGCTCCGGGACCAGATTAACAAACGTTTTAATCAGAACCTAGGGGCTTTTTACAAGGTGTTCTCGACGCTGAAAGACGGCATAAATACCTTTACTGTGGTGTTTAGCCGGGCTCCATTTGTTCCATTTGTGTCGGACTCTAATACCGGGCTTGATATCAAGAAGAAATTCCAGGTTGGATTTAACCCCGACCTGGGCGCGGATGTGACTCTACCGGCGCTCTACCAGCAGATGACATTTACAATCAATGGCTTGCACACGAAACTTAGGGGGTATTTTTTCGAATACGACCCAACCAAACGAGGATACAAGGGTGATCGGTAAGCGTCGGTATACAGAGGTAGCAGTCAAGGATACTAATCCAGCCAGGCACTTTGTAAAGGGGGACAAAATAAAGTCATCAGCAGTCGATGCCTGTCGATCAAAGATCTCGCATGCCTACTCTTCTGTATCCAATTTTGGTGTGGCTACCTCGTTTAATGAGAGGCCTCAGCCAGCTCCAGTCACAAAGGGCTTGCTCAGCAACACGGAGCCTGATCTCGAGGATCTGTATGACTTTGTGGGATACACCGAGGTCGAGGTGAGTACCTAGTTCCCAATTATAGAAAAGGAAGCCTTGACTCATTTGTCTGTCAGCTACACAACGAGACCCAAGGCCTGATTCGCAAAATGATGATGTACCACATGGACACAGACCAAAGAAAAAACATCCTTCGCGAGCCTCAGCCCACTCCAGGAACAGACATCCCCCACTCTTTGGCCGAAGACCTACCGCAGGAGCTGAAGGACTTTTTCAAGGATAAATATGCGCCTGCCTTTATCTGTCGCTATGTGGGCCGAACACAGAAATACTCGAGCTCATTCACGAAGCAAGAGATGAGGAACCTCTGGTACTGGTGGGAAGGCAGTGGTCCCAACAGTCTCTCCCAGAGTGAACATTACAATGATATTAACCGCCTGGGCTCAAGAGTGGCAATGCAGCAATTATACCAGAAGCAGCTGGAACCATATATGAATGACCACCCAGAACAATGGGCGCAGGACCTACACGATGCGATAGTCGGCAATCCCGATATCATAAATGACTGGGTGCTAAAGCCAGTCGAGGGTGTGAGTATATCTGCGTTAGGTACTATGTTGCGAATACTGGCTAATCTATTGTTGGGCTTTCTTTAGGGCATCAATAAAGTCAACAAGCAATGTAACATCTTGGATGCGCTGAGTCCGTCGGTTAAGTGGGCCCAGGAAGTGTTTGAGGTGTTCATGGCTGCTGTAGTAGACCAAGGGGCAGGATCCGCAAATATCGACGATGATGATCAGGACCAAAAATATCAATGGATCCATGATTCCATGCACGACTTTATTGTGGCCGTGTTGAATGGTGCTGACTGGGTGACTGGCAAGATAGAGGAGTCCTTGAAAGAAGACATCCTCGAGTTTGAGAAGGAACACGGATTGAACCAGCAGGCAGATGCAGAGCAACGGGCAGAGGCTATCCTGGAGAAAAGCTCTATCTTCATGAGGGAGATGGCAAGCTGGATATCCACTATCGGTAAAGGCTTGCAGGCTGCTTTTGGAGGCGCTGCGCTATTCAAATGGGCCGGCGAGGCCATTGACAAGATCATCGATGATATTGGAGACAAAGGAATGTCAAGACTGAAAGGGATTGGGAGCATCTGCATGGTCCGTACACCAGATGTCTTAAAGACTTAAGACACAGGGCTAATGAATAAAACAGGTCGGGGTTAGTATCGTAAGTGCCACGCTGAGCCTTTACAGCCTGGTGAAGAACTGGGACAGCACGTCCGATGCTGCCAAAGCAACGGTTATCATCGAGGTCATTGGAATGGTGGTGGATGCAGCCGAAAGGGGCTTTGATGCCTTCAAGGCCTTCAAGTCCGGGCCTGCCACCACAGTGGAGGACCAGGTCAATATGGAAGTCCTGAACGACAAACTGTCAGAGGTGATATCAGAGAATGGCGAGAAGTTTGGGGAGATTGCCCAGGAAATCACTGGCGAGGAAGACTACCGGACGGTGATTGGCGATAATTTGCAGGGCGAAGGAATCCCGACCGAGTTTTCGGGCGAGGAAACCTGGAACGAAGAGCTTTCGAGTGTCGCCGAGGATGTTCCACCGGGATATGAAGACGTGGCCAAGAAGTTTAACATCTCTGGCAGCCTGCTGCGCATCCTGAACGCTATTCTAGGAATAGGTCTGGTGGTGGCCATGTCATTTTCACTGGCCAACGATTGGAACTCGCTCTCAGACACTGGCAAGGTTCTCGGGGTGTTGAATGTAATTGTTCAGGGATTGACGGTTCTGCTGGATGTCATCGACGTCGGTGCCGAACTGGGACTGTATGTCGTGACCGGGGCGATGAGCGTGGCCTTGCCTATCCTAGGTGCGGTTCTAGCTGTCATTGGGGTCATTCTTATGCTGGTGCAATTCTTTATCAACCTCTTCACTGGCAAACAAGACCCTCCCGATCCAATCAAGGACTTCATCAACGACGTGGCTCACAAGCTCATTGCAGCCTTCGATAAAGCCCCCGAGCCCCAGCTCACCTACACTCTTGATAACGACAAACCCAGCGCCGGTGGTGTTACCACCCTAACCATTGAGGCCGTCAATAACTCCTCCAATGACGTGACACTATCTCACACCACCATCTCGCTATACTCTGGCGACGACGACGTCTGTCTATTCCGGAACGGCGCAGACGAAACTGATTTGATTCAGCTCGTGGAGGAAACCGATGCTAACGCAAAAGACGACGGCCATACATATCTCACTCCAAGCACCGTCACCGTGGGCCAGTTGCCGCCTCCATCCAAGCTGGGAAATACCTCGACCTACTACCAGTACGATCTCCAGGCTGCGGGCCCACCAGCAGAGAAGTCCAAGAGTCTCCAGCCTCTCATTTTGAAGAAGGGAGAGAGGCTAAAATCCATTTGGACGGGTAAAGTTAACGGAAAAGGCGAAGATGAGGAACGCTCCACCAGCTGGATTGAGCTGGTTGAGGTCGGCCTGAAGGATAAGTGTCAGATGCAGTTTATGTTAACTCGGGTTTGAGCTTGACGGCCTTTGTTCCTTGTGTTGCTTCAGTATACACTTACGTTCATTAAGTATTACAAATATCTGCAAAGTAATGCTTGAGGCAAATCAGCCTTCTTCATTCTATATCTTACTACTCAGTTAAGTCTGCGTATACATAGTTTCCAGATACACTCTTTACCTCGAACTCCTGGCCCTTCGCCCCATCTTGGGGCATGGCTATATCCCTCATGCACCTGATGTACTGCATTGTATCTGCTAATAATCCTGTCGTAAGTCCCGGTTTATGGCAAACCCCCCCCCCCCTTCTGCTGCGCTGATCACATCCCGTAGGAGAGGTCCGGTCTCACCGCGTACAGTTTCTTTCAATATACGATCGGCCACCTCATCATCGTCGTCTTCACTCTTGTATAAAAGATCATTTTAAGGGCAGTATGGTGAGCCCCTAAACGGCTGGTCTTTGGACAGGTAGACCTCGGTTTAGTCCTAAAGATTTGGCCGAACTTGATGGCTACTATGGAATGGGCCGTTGAGACGATTCCTTGCTTATATTCAGTTATGGTGTCGGTATTGGACTAGGCGTTATTCGGAGATAATTATTAACAGCATGTTATTTGTTTGGTTTCAATTATATGTTAATAATATGCTAACATCCCCTGGGTAGTATATGACGGTTTGAAGTAAAGCTACGTTGAAAGTCCCCGGACGGAGAGTAAGTATATATTCCGCAGTGTTGATACCATACACATTGCCTACAAGGCTTACGTATATATGACACTTGAAGATAAACCACGGTAGAGGTGATCTTTGAGACGTGAGAAGTGCACAATTACCGCAGTGAGATGGCAGAGATTTTTCCTCCCTCGATTCTGCCTCTATTAGATACTAGTGATGTGAGAACCTGGATTTTCCGTTTATCGACCAGAGGGCGATAAGATAGCTAGGGTTTTGGCGGTGAGATGTCCGGAGAACCAGGACCTCTTCAAACTCCGCTCACGTGAGCCTGAGAAGCGGCTGTTGGTCAGCATTGAACGATTCCCCACAATCATAACTGCGGCCGGAACTGTTTTCGGAGCCCGTGGAATCTCCCCCATACTCTTCCCTCCTCCTATCACGCAATAGGGCTTAACAGCGTCGGAATCATCTTCGAAGGCATGTCTATGTCGGGGGAGCAGCGAAATCGACAAGCCTGTGAACCGTGCAGGTATGGTCTGCCTTTCCTTGTCTAGAGTCTATTCTAACTGCACATAACCAGACGTAAGAAGTCCAAATGCACGGCTGAGAGGCCAGTGTGCTCATTTTGCCAACGTCTAAATCTGCAATGTGTCTACCTCCCCCGAGAACAGGCCAAACCAGACGGAGATGGGAACAGGGTTATGAAGACGTGAGTGACTCTAGAGACTTCAGGTATTTTAAGGGTATTGTCTCATATCACAAAATATAGAAGGTCAACGAAAGAGCGATTTCAAGCCCTTGAGTCGGAGATCACTAAGATCTACGATATCTTGACGTATGTTGGATACCCCTGCAACAGTGATTTAATTCATATAATGCCCAGAAGTACATTGACATTGAAGCTCTCTCCACACCCACAACGATGCAGCGGCGCATGAAACTTCAACATCCCGGAGCGGAGAGCCACGGGAAGGCTCTTCCATCGAGATGCCAAACCTGCTCCCACGGGTAGGAAATTCTAGCACTATCCCAAGTTTTGAGCCATCATAGTAGGTCTCAAATGCCCATCCTGAACATTTGTAATCGTGTATCCCATATCATGCCAATCTAGCTAAGTTACACAAGTCTCGAACCCCCGGTGGAGGCTTTAGATCATTTCGTGGAAGTATATCGCACCAGGATACATCTCCAACCATTGCCATTGTTTAACCTTGATGGCCTACGAGATCGCTTGGTGACATCTTCCCGATTTCTTCTTTACGGCTTCCTCGCTCTCTCTTTGAATTTCGGCAGCCATGAATTTTATAGGGGCAGGGAACAAGAGGCTATCGAGGTCTATACTCGCTCCGCACAAGATGCGACCATGAAGCTGGCTGTGGAAGGCATCTCGAAGATAGAGGTTATAGAGTCGCTATGTATACTTGCTCTAAAGGACTTGATTGGTAAAGCGATGGGTCTCTATATCGCCACTGAGCGGATTATGCTGATCACGTAACTCAGGTCAGAAGCCGGCTCGTGCGTGGATGACAATCGGAACTGCCTCTCGCCTAGATACTTTGCGAAGATTAACACGCCATTGTACTTCCGGTGCACAGACCGAAGATAGGAGTGCCCGATGTCATTGGTCTGTGTTCATACTCGAAAAGGCCTTTTCCCCCCAAGTCTTGGATCTTTCGTCATCTCAAGATACACCTGATTATCCCCTGAGTGCCCCCTTGCCAGCCTCACCGCCAGGCTACCGGGATGAAAACTGTCCCCCTGATCTACATGTTTCTGAAGAGGTTAATAAGGACCTCGGCATCAATGCATATCACATAGACATGGTCTCAGTGTGGGGCGACCTTACGCGATACTTACATGGGATACGATCTGGTAACGTCGAAACGCCTTGGTTGCCCGAGTCAACGCACGCCAAGCTCAGTGTGAGGCTGTATGAGTGCGAAGCCAAGTTACCGCAAAGACACCTCCTGAGAAATGTTTCTTTCTCCAAGCGATCGATAGCTGAAATTATGCAGGAAAAGGAATACTGGAGCCCTTGGCTGGCTATGCAAATGCTCTCCCATGCATCACCGGCTATCCTGAATCACCCATTTATCCATTTAGTCGCGATGCGTGGTAATCGGGGTGTGCCTCAATCACGTCTATTTCTTCAACAGGCCGTGGATCTGGCGTTGTTTCATTCCGGCTGGGTGTTCCAGTTTGTACAATTTTGCGAGAACCTTCAATATGAGATCAACGATCCATTGATTGGACACGCAGTTGCGGCGACAGCAACTATACCATGGCTTTTCCAGTTTGCAAGAGACCCCAAGGTCTCAAAGAGAGCATGCGATGACCTTGGCAGGTGTGAGAGATTCTTGAGCCGTATTTCCTTAACCTGGCCACATATTACTCGCAAGGTATGTTTCACACCGGGCAAACCACCACTCATCCGGTGAATTTGTAACTTCTGGTCGGTTTCTTCTTGGATCCATGGCTAAAAACGTCTCATAGCTCGAGATCCTTCAGCGCCTCC
Source organism: Aspergillus nomiae NRRL 13137 (assembly GCF_001204775.2). Lineage (NCBI taxonomy): Eukaryota > Fungi > Ascomycota > Eurotiomycetes > Eurotiales > Aspergillaceae > Aspergillus > Aspergillus nomiae. The sequence continues at coordinate 12,403 of NW_015378181.1, read as the reverse complement.
AATATGTTGCGAAAGAAAAGCCCCAGGAAGTACCGGGCGGTAGTATAATGATATCCTTCCAACCTCAAATGCTCTGGGAGCTCCTCGATCCCAAGGTCTGCCAGGTGCCACAAGACGACCTTGCCTCGCAAGGCGGTGTCTCACAGCATTCGGATGTCCCAGACACTAGGATGCGAGTTACCACTCAGTTCGTTCACCCACTCGTAGATGAGCAAGCTGAACAGTCAAATCCTCCCAATCCTGCCGGCAATGCTATGTACTCCTTTCCGCCAAGTCCAGAGGATCTTGAGCAGGTCTGCCTGGATGAAATCCTTGCCCACTTTCCACGCGAGGAGTTCTATTGGCTAGAGGGATAGGTGTAGGGATTATGTCTCCTTGCCTTGATGATTGCTTAAGAACCATTATGATGACAGATATTTTATATTGTTGTTACCTTTTTCCTGCATTGTAGTCCGCCACTACTTGAATTGTTGATTTGTGTCTCCTGTGTTATATTACCTCAGCCACTACCGTACGGACTCGATCCCCTGCTATCGCTTTCATGTCGGAAAAGGTAATACAATCCCACAAAATAAATGAAATGAGACAACGATGGGTTTACGAAAAGTATCGATGTAATCCTACCATGACTATAGTAGTATTATATGGTGTATGAAACCTTTAACGCGAATACTTAGCATGGGCAGATGGTCAATTAGGAACGAGTTCATATAAAACCACGCATTAAAATTACAACCGATGGCCTCAAGCTGGAATATGGCCGCGTCTGTTTCTCTTTCCTAATTTCGACCAAGTTAAGCCGCCCCACATAGCCCTACTCTACTCCATCTCCACCTCTTGACTTCCCCTCGCCGCTTGCTGCTCACTTGGTAGAGCTAGGTATACCAGTGAGGGTATACAACTAGGCGCACGTAGTGTTTCAATATCAGACCTAGGCCTGAGATAATCTCAGAAGTAGTAGTGTTGTATATGTTACACTGGACTTAAATCCCGTCATTGGCTGAACTTTTGGGATAAACAATCCGTTTCTAAAGTCACAATTCTCCTCCAACAAGACGAGAACTCGGATTTCATGAACACAAAGTCACTGAAGAGTCTTATCCCTACCACGGTATCTGCGACTGTCAATTGCCTGCCACTGTTCGGTCCAATGCTCTGCAACTTGGCCCAGCACATTCGAGCAAGTTTCCGTCGATCTCAGGGACCCACAGCACAGGCCAGTCAAGCTGCAAGAGCTTTGTCACCTTTGATAACTTTTATACCGAGTCCCAGGTACCAAGCTACCTATTTGGTAGGGTATTCCATAGCTGATTCAACTGGCGCGGCTGACAAATACCCAAGCGCAAGGCACGCGTTCAACTGGATGATTGCTTGGATGCTGTTGTTTGCTGCGAAACACTCCGCGGGAAAAGTTAACAGTAGCGAAGAACATTACTCTCCGACTTTTATTGCCCGGATCCATGCCATAGTGTATGAGGGGCGCGGGTTTGTTTAATATAGCTGAGAGGAAGATTGAGGATCGGGTATGCATCCGATGATTTCCCCACAGCCGGCGATGCACCCGGGGTTTTTTCCCCTCATCGGGATAAAGTACGCGGGATCTTGCACCATCGCCCGGCAATGCCTCCGAATTATATACGATTATATACTGCCAGCCCTGATAGTATTTAAGCTATACCTCGTCCCCGAGTCTTTTCCATTGTTGTATTTATCTATTAATCAAGAAAACACAGCAAAAGTGAGTCCCTCTGTATTCCTTTTGACCAATCAATGCAGACGAACAACCGCTAATACTTGTGTTATAGTGTCTAGCAACCTCGTCCCTCTCACCGTCATCAAGGGCGCCGGCCACGAGTTCATTCCCCTTCCCCAGGGCGAGAACGCAACTACAGCCGACTTCCATTCTATCCGCACACAGACTGAATCCCCCGCTTACTTCACCTCGGGGTTCTATAAGATCGAGGCTGGCCCTCAACGACCCGCCCACTACACTTTCGAGGAGACGAAGTATGTCCTGAGTGGCCAGATTGATGTTTTGGTATGCTGCCCTTATACATACGACAAGATATATCTTTAACCCTACGGGGCTTAAGTACACATATTCTTGAATAACGTTAACATTTATATTTTTCCTTCATAGGACGAGGCTACCGGAATCACTCACCACCTAGTCCCAGGCGACTTTGCTTTCTTCCACGTCGGATCCAAGGTCAAGGTGCGTCACGACCCTCTTTATCGTTGTCCTCTATCCCTATGTTCCCCTTACCGCTCATGCAGCAAGACATTAGCTGACATTGCTCTAGTTCTCAACCAAGTCACAAGGATTTGCCTTCTACGCTGTTACGCGACCTGTTCGCGCTCCCCACCCTAACCTTCAGGGCCGGGAGGAGAGCAAGTCTAAGTTGTAAAAGTCCATGAGATAATGCATTCTTTCTGTCTATGTCAAGTATGAATTTATAGATGAATAGATACTCGTCTTTACCTTGCACCATATTTGTCTGGTTGAGTAACAGTACCGTTTCGAGTAGTCAGAGAATATGAGGAATAAGACGAGATCTATTGACCTCAAGCCCGGCATTTTATAGGAGGTACTAGTAAATGTCGACTAATGGGGCTTGGAATGTCTAAACCTAGAAAATAAAATGATTGTATCAGCAATTATATCGGAGGGCTACGTTGAACTATCACCCGAGCTACGCATAAATAGAACTGAATATATAATAAATGTAAGCTCTCTCTTATGCAATAGCATGGCAGGTGGAATCTGTGGCTTCTATTGTTGTGTCATTCTAATCTTGGGCCTATGTCATAGGGGGCGTAGGAAACGTAGGGGAACATTCCCTCAACGCCTGCGGCAGGAAATAAAGCACTGAGTAATCAGCGAGTCTAGGAACAGGGCGAGGTAGGGTTTGCTTCACGTCACAAGCCTCGGAACCCCGCGGCAGGTAATATAACAACGCCCCACCGTTTATGGATAAGCCCAACGATAAGGGCAGCGGTTCCTGGCGCTATTGATCTGCTAGTGCAAATGCAGTAATCGTTTGGCCCCCACTTGTCCAAGTTCTCTGGAAGCGAGCATATCAAATTGCAAATAAACTCTCAGGCACCGCTAAGGAACGACTAAGGAACCAGGGTCTCTCGAACTAGGGCAACACTTCAATCATATAAAGTGGATAAGACCCAGTGTGCCCGGCCGAAAATCTTTCCTCTTCTTGTTCATGTCGCTCCTTCCGAAATCCTTCAAAGTTATATGCTTTTCATTCGTTTCTACTGATCAAATTTGAACATACATCCAATAATGCATGCTCAATCCCTACTCTCGTTTGCCCTCGTGGCTTTTACCTCTTCAACCGTGCTAGCTGACGAAGTGGCCACTCTTTTACTGCCTGAAATGTATGGACAAGATCTTGTTGGAAAGGTCATTGGAACTGTACAGGACCCCAGCCGAATTCATACCATCAGACAAAGATTAAACTAAAACCTGCAGGATGGCCCCCTAACCACATACGTGATCAACTGCCACCCAACGCCTGAGAATCAGGACTTTCAGCAAGTCGGGGATTGTGACATCTCATCGCAAGGCTGGACCGTCACCGGTGGCCCATCGACCATTCGTGCCGTGTTTGATTACTCTTATTAGTATGTTTCTATTCCCGGTTACTGAGAGCACCAGGGCAAGTTGCTTAGCTAGAACAGCAACTTGAAGGAGGACTGCTCTCTCATTTCCTCCACTTCCCTCTCCTGCGCCCTGACTATGGAATACGGCTCTTCTACCGAGGTAAACGCCGGTGGTACTGTCGGCCCAGCCAGCAACTTCTACCAAACCGTGACCATCACCGGCACTGAATTAGTCTCCGGATCCGCTTCCGCACAGAATACTCCCACTGCCACTCATGCCACTGCCACCCCTACTGACACCGCCACTGGGACCACGTCCGCCACTCCCACTGTTACTGGGTCGGGCAGTGGGCAGCAGAAAGCCGCAGCGAATACCGAATCCTCGACGCCAAAGGCTAGCCAGAGTACCAATGCGGCTCCGGCAATAGTCACGGGCAATGCTAAGTGGGCTTTTGGCGGCGCTGCAGCTATGGCTGTGATTGCTATGGCATAAGACTAGGTCGCAATGCAACACAGCGTACTGCGCTATTAAGCCATATGTTCGATCCAGATGTATAGTATGCTGGTAAATTATGTTGCCCACATGAGCCTCCGCAGTTATTGATGTCTTGTGACTAGACTGACACCTTAATATCCACATATGTACCTATACATAATAATACACTGTATACCTTTCAGATACCTGTTCCGGATAGAACTTTATCCAAGACAAAATATGTAAGATCCTCCCTGTCAGGATATGCAACTAACTGCGACGACCCACACTGAGGGCTATTCTATGACGACACATACAATATTCATCATTGCCTTGCTTGGAAAGGCGACCCATCACCGTCACCATTGATTTATAGACAAGTGCTGTCTGAAGGGGAGATATATTTGCTCCAGCAGCTGGCCTATGGATGCACGGGTTGACACTTCGATGTATAATTGGCGTATTAATATTCGAACTAGGTAAGAAATCGAACTATATGCGACAGCAGCTGGTACAGTCATGCTTATTTCATCTGGCTTGGGTGGTTAGACATGCCAGATGCTTGCATCCTGCTTCGTGGTATAGCTCATAATCCCTATCCTGAGTGCCTGATGCCAGTCTGGCAACAAAGCAGATTTCTAGATCCGACTGGGATGTATAAAAAATATCGCCACGTCGGAAAAATTGAGTACATATGTTGGGTTGCCCATAGTCATATCGATTGCAAGATGTTTCCATTGAGACCGCTCGGCCGATCGGCCGATCGGTATATTCGTCCTTTTTAAATCAGGCCTCAAAACTCCCACTAGACATGGGATCCCAAGGTTCTCTACAATTAATCTACCTTGCTTGCCAATCTTAAAAGTTTGTTTCCATGAGTGAGAAAAACATGGTATCGAACAATGAATTCGGCGCGCTTCATCTAGAGTCGGACCTGAGCAAGGTATGATCGCATGGGATGGGCAAGGCGACACGCACAATCCTAGGTGAGAACCCATCATGATTAACAGGCAGAGGAGAGCAAGAACCCATTCTAGGATCATATAGTGGAAGTCCACACTGATCATTAACAGGAACTTCTCCCCCGCAAAGAAGTGGACTACAATGCTCTTACTCAGCGCCATGATAGCACTGAGGTTTGTTATTCGTTTCCACAAGACTCACATAAGGCGAAGACTAAGAGGTTCCGGCAAAGCTTTCTTACATCTACTATCGTCTCGCCGGCAGCATCTCACATCACATCTGAGTTTCACGTTGAATCAGCCATCCTTTCCTCCCTGATAACCACTATATTTGTACTCGCCTATATGGTATGTTTGGGTTCACACGACGCCGAAAATATATTTCGAGATACTGCTGACAGCTTCCATGTTAGTTTGGCCCGCTTATTCTATCTCCTCTCAGCGAGCTGTATGGCCGTCGTCTGATACTTAACTGTACCAACGCCGTCTTCACCCTGTCCCATATTGGCTGTGCGCTAGCACCAAACGCTGGAACATTCCTCGCATTCCGCATAATATCTGGCCTTGCAGGGTCGGTAAGTCTATCTGTTGGGGGAGGAATAGTTCCGGACCTTTTCGATGTTCATGAACGCGGTGTGCCTAATGCATTAGTCACGACGGGGTCATTGTTCGGGCCTGTATTAGGGCCTCTTTTTGGGGGAATAATCACACAAAGAGCCGGTTGGCGATGGATATTCTGGGTTCTTCTCATCGCCTGCGCAGTTGTGTCAATTGCCATGGCGGCTTTCACACTAGAAACGAATGCAGCGGTGATAATCCGTCACAAGGCATCAAAATTACGAAAGGAAACCGGCAGAGAAGATCTCCAGAGCGCATACGACTCCGAAAAAACCTCCACCAGTTTCAACAATCCTTGGCTCCTAGTAGGTCATGCAATTTCCCGCCCCTGGAAAATGCTCCTCCATTCCCCTCTGTTGGTCATCCTTTGCATCATGGTAGGCCTCATCTCAGGTCTACTCTATACCCTCCTTACAACCACCTCTTCCTTCTTTCAAGAGTTTTACAGGTGGTCTCTCGAGACCGCTGGTCTTGCATATATGGGCCTCGGTCTTGGCAGCCTGGTCGGTCTTATAGTGTTTGCGAAGACTTCCGATCTCCTCACCGTCCGGCTCACCAAGGCAAACAATGGTATCTTTCAGCCCGAGATGCGCATAGTGACGGCGTTCCTCCCGGCACTGTTCATACCAGTGAGCTTTTTTGGTACGGCTGGTCCACGCAAGCCCAGACGCATTGGATTGTTCCGTTGATCGGTCTAGTACCCTTTGGCTTCGCCCAGGTGGGAATCAATGCGACTGCTCAGGCGTATGTAATTGATGCGTCTGGACCCTTTGCGGCATCTTCAATGGCTTGCGTGACATCCGTGCGCTGTCTTTTTGGTGCGTTCCTGCCACTGGCTGGGCCTAGTCTTTACAGTCATCTCGGCCTGGGATGGGGGAACTCATTGTTAGGCTTTGTTAGCCTGATCATGCCTGTCTTGACGATAATTATCTATAAGTTTGGTCGGAAACTTAGGGAGAGGTACCCGTTGTATACAGAATAAGAATAGACCGTTTGCCGTTTTCAAATCCCTCCATATATTCAGTTGTAGAACTGTCTGTCTTCGCGAAATCCACCGTGAAGATCTATAACCGTATCTCAAATAGGCTAGTTCATGCCGATTAATCAACCAATATCTATATTTCTCAGGCGGACATAGCTCTTATCTCAAACTACTCTACCTTCAGATTAGGGCTTGACTAGGCGTTCTATAGGCCATGCCGTTTCCGGTTAGCTCTTAGTTAACGTAATCCACGGGCGAGTGGCTATCCCGGGCGAGCGGCCACGTCAACCAATTTTAACTACGCTTGAAGAATCTATATATTTCAACTATCAACTATGCCACTAAAAGTAGCCAGAAAGTTAAAAGATTCTATTGAATAAGAAGGTAGAATTCTACTAGCAATCTTAGCTATTAAAAAATAAGAAATTTGTACTATAGCTAAAGTAGTATATATTTATAATATTCCACGTACTACCCTTCGGAGACGTTTGAATGGCTATACTTTTCGAGCCGAAACGCGCGCCAATGGCTATAAATTGATTTAAAATAAGGAGAATTTGCTGGTATACTAGATTTTATCGCTAGATTAGCGTGGAGCACTGCCTCGACCTGTTTATGTACGAGAAATGGTTAATATCTTACTTTTAAAACGTGGTTTTACTGATACTTCTACTACTGTTGGTGAAAACTGGATATATTCTTTTATTAAATGCCGTGAGGAGTTAAAAACTTAATTTTCTCGTTGCTATAACTATCAGCGCGCTAAATGCGAGGATTTTAAGCTTCTACGTGAATGGTTTAAGCGTGTACAAATCACTATAATGTAGTATGGTATTTAACCGGACGATATCTATAATTTTGATGAAACTGGCTTTGCAATGGGCTTAATATTTATTGCTAAAGTAGTTACTTGAGTTGAGTTAGCTGGTAGACCTTTTCTTCTATAGTTAGGGAACCGGGAATGGGTTATTTCTATTGAGTGTATTAGTTCTAGGGGGCCTCTTCTATCTTGTTTTATTTTTAAAGGCAAAGTCTATATTGAGGGCTGGTACGAGATGGGTCTATTATTAGATTGACGTATAGAAACGAGTGCAAATGGCTGGACTATCGATAAGATAGGTCTATGTTGGCTGTAGCGGCTATTTATACTATTTACTGTTGGCCGTACGGTTAGTCGATATCGGTTTTTAATACTTGATAGCCACGGTAGTTATTTAACACCTCGGTTTGATGATATATGTAGTTAAAACGATATTATACCTCTCTGTATACCTGCGCACTTATTTTATCTATTTTAGCCACTTGATATAGGCTGCTTTGGTCCCTTAAAATGCGCGTACGGACAGTTGGTTAAGAATAAGATAAGATTAGGCTTTAACTATATTGATAAACTTGATTTTTTTGAAGCCTTTCTTTAGGCGAGAGCTTAGATATATACTACTAGTAATATCTGCAGTGGTTTTTTAACTACTGGTTTTATTTTTTTTAGTCCTGAGCGCGTACTATCTCAGCTGAATATTTAGTTAGAAATAATATCTCTAGGTAGTAGACCTAGTAGTAGGTCTATTGATTTAGTGTTTAAAATATCTTATAATCTAAAGTAACTATAAAAGTAGGAGACTATGTTAAAGAAGCTACTTAAAGCTCGTACAAGGAGCCTTGACTCGTCTACTAAGATGGTAATAAAATAATTTTTTAAAAGCTATGAACGAGCTTTAAATGAAGCTACTATTGTAAAGTAGAAAGCTAGGGAACTACGCGCCGCGAATATAAGAATATTTAAAAAGAAAAAGCGCTTTACTAGATAGATTACTATAAAATTAAATGCTTTAGTTTAGAAAGTTTAGAAGCTTATATAAGGTAGAAATTCTACTGTAAAGTTTATAACTACTGTCTTAGTAGATATAGGTGCTCCGGTAGAAAGCCAGCGTGTATATACTCTACTAAGGTATTCTGGCTGTAATATACTAGGATATAAAATTACTCGGTATTTTAATCGTCAGACTATTTAAATTTTCTATAGAAATGCATATTTTTCGGTGTTTTGAATAGCTTCATTTCTAGGAGGTGCGTAGAATTCTGATGTGGTGACCGCTCGCCCGGGATGGCCGCTCGCCCGTGGATTACGTTATCGTATTCTGCTGACTAAGCGACAGTCTTGATCATCTTCAATAAGCCATCGGAAAGTCACAGGCAATATACATATCGGTTTAGCTTTAGGGGCGCCTCGGGCAGTAATATATGCCATGAACGATCGCACCGCCTTAGGCCGTCAAGGCCGTCCTACCTGCGAACCATGCCGCCAGCGGAAAGTCCGTTGCAACAGAAAGATGCCGTGCTCGCACTGTTGCCGCCTACAGCTCTCGTGCGTCTACGAAACACGGCGCAGGCGTGCGCCTATCAGGGCACCATCCAGGGCTTCGCCACGACTGTCCTCTTCCAGGACACCGCCTGCTCAAGAGCAGGAGCTTCGTAATGGGACACACGAGTTTCCTACCAATCAAGACATCCTAGACAGACTTATCAAGGTCGAGGGGCTTATTTCCGACCTCAAGGCATCTTTCGATCATGGTAAAGCATCCCCTGCCCCGATAGAGCACGATCAAGATGCACCGGGTCCCGTTCTAGTACCGCCCGCCCAGCCCCCTGAAGAAGCCCCGATGGGCGAAGGGGTGAGGGGCAGCTACGTTGACAATTCAGTGTTCGTCAAACTGTTCCTGGATGTAGGTTCGACACCTGTTTCCATATTCCGCCGATCCTAATGTGGCCAGGATACGTCTCGACAAACCTCTGGAAGTGCCAAGCTACCAAACAGCTCATCAGGCCTTTCAATTCATCGCCCGTCCATGCAATACGGGATAGTTGCCACCGACGTCTTCGGGTATCAAGTTGATGATATCTCCATACCTTCCCAAACATACGGAAAACTATGGTCTCTGTACAAACAGAATTTCGATCCCCTGGTGAAGCTCTTGCACATACCCACAATACAACCAGTCATACTGCACGCCTCGGCCAATCCCCACGAGGCAGACGATACAACAATGACCCTGGTATACGCCGTTGCGTTCGCAGCTACGGCAACCGTGCCAAGGGCTAGATCAATAGAACAGCTCGGGTTTGAGAAGACACTCCTCCTGCGGCATCTCATGCAGCAAATGGACAGCGCATTTATGAGGGCGCAATTCCTGCTACGCCCAAGTACATGGGGCCTGACAGCGCTTGTAATTTATTTGGTACTTCCCCTCCCATCCCCACCTATTATTACCATACCCTAATGAGTATAGACGGCACTGAGAACTCACGACGCAACACGAACCATCTGGATACTGACTGGTCTTGCCATGCGCATTGCCGAGTCACTTGGGGTCCACGTAAACGGCACTCGTCTGGGTCTGGACCCTTTTGAGACTGAGATACGACGGCGGCTTTGGTGGCATCTAACTGCTCTCGATGCCACTGCGCCTGAAAGTCACGGGTTCAATTCAACAACTGTGGACCGTAATCACACTTGTCTGCTACCGACCAACATCGACGACGTCGACATTTCTCCCCAAATGACAGAGCCGCCGATCGAGAAGGATCACTGGACTGAGTTGTCCTTTTCCATCATGAACCTGGACCTGTGCCGCAGCTTACGGCGCGCCATCGCTACAACCACACACAATGATGCCGGGACTAGAGTAGACACGATATATGAAACTGAGCGCAAGGTTGAGCAGCAATGGCTGCGACTCGCGGATATGACGAATCCACTATGTCGTGCTGCAGATGCTCTGCTGCGCATATCTGTCTTAAAGACACGTTTCATCATGACGCTTCAAACATGGCTTTCGACTACCAAAAGTACGGATTGCAGATACAATCACCTCCCTCAGTCGGTCTTCACGACTGCTATCAAATTACTCGAGGACGGATATCTGCTTCAGTCAGGGAAACTGTTCGAAAGCTTTGCGTGGTTCTATCAGCAACAACCTCAGCTGTACGCATTGTTCCTTGTGCTTCGCACACTGCACGCCTCACCCGGGAGAGCCGAAGCGGATAGGGCATGGGTTGCGGTGGATAATTATTTCACCTGCCTCACTGACTTTGAAGAGGCGTCTGAGATGAAGGGTAGGACGAGCTGCGTTTGGACAGTCCTCGGTCCATTGCGTGATAAGGCCAGAGAGTCGTCTGCGCAGATGAGTCGCGAAGCGCAAGGACTGGTAGCAGGGCAAGCATCGTCTACACTATCCCCTGCCCACCTGAGACAGACAGGTTCTCCCGATGAATCTGGCCCGCCCCTCTCAGCCACTGAGATTAATATGCAGTTGTCGCCATTCCATGCCACACTCGAGCCTTCGGCTTTACATGACATGCTTGTGTGGCAGGATTTCTCAGATTTGATCAATCTCGATGCAAGAATGTTTTAATTAATCAATCTAGTAATATAGGGAAGGTTCAACAACAGCCATGCCATGTTAGTATCCAAACAGCTATATGTGTCATCTTTCCCCAGTACTCTGATGGAAAGCTCGCCGCGTGACGTAAAAATAAGCACTAAGTCGTGGAGACCCGCTCGGGATCAAGGCTAGTCTAAAGCTTATGATATGGGGCCGTGGTAAAAGACAAGTGTCCTACACAGAGCTTCTGGTACGCAGTTAATGTAGCTCTAGAATGGTTTGCTTAGCATAATAGCATGAGCTCTGTGCTCCACTTCAACATGTGAGATGAAAGAACACACTCCCTCCAGGGCTAGTTCTTCTTTTGGATACATCGCATAATCTCCTATTAACGACATATAGCGAGGGACTGAGAGCTGGAATAGAGTTCTAGACCCTGTTGCAGTTTTTTAATACACACAGGGGTATCATAGGTCGATATCAGTCAAGGTGTACTGCTAAGCCTCAGCCTTTGCCTATTTGGGAACACCCATAGCACCCTGCAGACCATCTATCATGTGAACCAACAAGAGCGTGTAGCACTTCCATCTGTCTCGTAGTATAGCAGTAGTCTACGTGTCTTCTACATAACTCCTTGGATCGCTATGTAATTCACATGCACCTTCCCGGAGTACTTACTCGCATTATCATTTTCAGAATTCATCTGCCTAGCCCTAAATACATAGTTATATTAGATCCTATAATGACTGTAGGTACCGGATCCCTGTTCACTAGAGCCAACAGAGAGAGCCGGCCATCGGCCAATAAGTAGACGCTACGTACCGATAAATTACCTACCACCTATTAGATACTAGATCCCTGCGTCCATACTATATATACAAACCCATCACAACCTCCCACCTCTCCTATCTACACTCATACACCTCGTCCACTCAATCAAGCAAGACAGGTACTTTCCCCCAATCCTCCAACTACAGAGTACTAATCTCATCCCATATAGACGAAACGGAAACCCCACCATGAAACTCTCACTCAACCTCATCCTGATCATCGGATCCGCCGCCATCAGTCATGCCACTCTAGTCCCGGTCCCCGGTGCCACTGAAGAGCTTTGTGGACGTCTCGGAGTCATGTACTACGATCCTGATAATCTTCCCCATGGCATGGAGGTCCACGAAATACGGAAGTGTGCAGGCCATCCCTTGGGTCGCGAGAACTATTGGGGCTGGGGGGATTACTTGCCGAGATGGTTTCCTTAGGTATTAAGTACTTTGGGGGGGGGGGGGGGGGTATCGTGTTTTCAGGAACAATTCTTCCATATGGGGTTTTGGATGCAGGGAGCTGCTCTGGTGGTATTGATGGTATT
>NW_015378180.1:0-75512 GCF_001204775.2 Aspergillus nomiae NRRL 13137 | reverse complement strand
TGGAGGTGCGGATCTCGCGAACGATGGTTGCGCGTTGCGGGGTGATTGTCACGGATTTGGTGGGGAGGTCTGTGATTTGGATTGTCGAGGTCGGGATCTCGGCCATTTTTTTTTGCTTTGGGGATTGTTTTGTGTTGTTTTATGTACTTGGGATGGTTTGGGTTGGGAGTGACTGGGTGGGATACGAGGTTTAAGTAGATTTGGGGCAGATCTTCAGCCTCGTGGCGCTAGTTGATGGTGGGGGCCAATGGGAGAGGGTTTAGGGATTAAAATACTCAGTGATCAATTGCTATGTATGCTATGTGTAGCCAGTCGCTCTAACATGAATCAATGAATAGGATGAAAGCGTAGTATCTACTCCTCCAAGTCCTTCTTCGTCCACTGGTGTAGCAGCACCTGCGTCTGTCGGTTCTTCTCCTGGTAGAGCTTCCGCGCCAGTTGCTTGTAGAGAAAGACGCCGCCGCCATGGTAGCTGATGCCGTGGTCCGAGTCTGTAAACCATTGGGATTGGAGCTTCTCCGGCGACACGCCGTCGCCCATGAGGAGATCCACCAGTGCAGCCGAGTTCTGGAAGTGCACGTTATCGTCGCCCGTGCCGTGCTGGATCAGGAATCCACCCTCGACGTTCTTGAACCCGTCGGTCTTGCGGACGGCGCTGGTGTTGTAGCCCGCCTCGTTGGTCGAGAGCGTCTTCATGTAGCGCTCCGTGTACATCGAGTCGTAGAAGCGCCAGTCGGAGACAGGGGCGGTGATGACTCCCAGGGTGAAAGCACCGCTGTCCTTCTCCAGAACCTTGCTGCTCAAGTAGCCGCCGAAACTCCAGCCCCAGATGCCGATGTGATCTGCATCGATCCAGGGGATGTTCGCGGCCTGTTGCGCCGCGTAGATCTGGTCTTCTGCTTCGAGGAGCCCGAGCTGGCCGGTCACGGCGGAGCGGAACTTGCGACCCTTGAACCCTGTGCCGCGGTTGTCGACGGTCCAGGTGACGTATTCGAGCTCGCTGTCGGAGGCCACGTAGGCCTTGAAGTTCAGGGCTTGCCATCTCTTGGCCACTTCTTGGGCGCCGGGGCCGCCGTATGGGGTGAAGAGAATGGGGTACTTCTTATCGGGGGAGAACCCGGGGGGTAAGCGCTGCATGACGTTGAGGGTTTCTCCGGAGGGGAGGGGCAGTTCGAAGTAGGTGATGTTGGGCAAGGCGTAGTCTTTGATTTGCTCAAGGACTTTGGCGTTGTCGGTGATGGTGCGGAGTGGTTTGGTACTGTTGGTCGAGTAGAGTTCCTGGTAGGGTACGTCTGGGCCTCCGTATGTGAGGATGTAGTAGCCCGAGTTCGCGGAGAAGGAAGCAGACCAGTACGCGGCGACGGTGTCGTCAACTAGCGCGGTGACCTCAAACGTGGAATAGGAGACGGAGTAGAGATGGCGCTCGGTGCTGTGATGTTGAGTCGACTGGTAGTACACCAATTGGCGCTCCTGGTCAATACTCAGGATCGACGTGACCTCCCATTCGCCTTTGGTCAATGGGATAGGTTTGCCGCCCGCAACGGGGAAGAGATAGAGATGCGCCCATCCCGAATGGTCGGAGATGTCAATGTAGTAGGTCGCCTTGCTGGACGCCTTGCTGGACGACTTGATAGAGCCGATATACTTTATTGAAAGGAGGTTATCGAGCCATCCATCTGTTCCATCCCGGTCGCTGATGACGGTAGCCTTGTTCGAGGCAGTATCGACTGCGACGACCTTCTGCTGGTCCTGGACACGGTTGAACGCCTTAGCTGCAACGGTGGTGTGGGTATCAGTGAGCCAGGCAACCTCGCCAATGATCAAGTCCGTTGGCTCAAACGCGTCGATCGGCGCCTGCTTCACCTCCTTGCTAGCGATGTTGAGAAGACTCAACGTCACGGTCGGATTCGTCTGCGACACCTTGGGGTATCGTATCTTCAGCTCCCGCGGATATGCCGGAGCCAGTGGTTGGTTATCCATATAATACTGCACAGTATAGGTCGGAACACCAGTCTCGTTGAAGCTCAAGTACGCCAGATATTCACCGTCCGGCGAGAACCACAACGCGTAGCGATCGCCCAGGATCTCCTCTTCATAGATCCAGTCTGGCACGCCATGGAACATATCGGGGCCACCATCGTCGGTGATCCGCGTAACAGTGCCATTGTCCCAGACATAAAGGTCATTGTCGCGAACAAAGGCGATGGTATTGCCCGCCGGGCTCCACTGCGCATATTGAATATCACCTTCCTGATCGGGCACCAGGGGCACGGACTTCAGCGACTCCACGTCCTGGACGTAGTAATCGGCAAAGAACGAATGCCGGTACTGCTTGGTGTGGTTGGACGCCCACAGCACCGACGACAAGTCTGGATGGATCCAGTAGTCGAATGCTTCCTTCCCGGTTGGAATCTTGTCCGCAGGGATGAGCGTGCGCGACTGGTTGGTGACGATGTTCTCGATGGTAAGACTACCGTCTTCCGCCGCGTACACGTAGGAACCATCCTCCGCGCCCGAGAGCCATTGCACCGAGCGCGAGGTAGGCGTGATTGCTTGCTTGATTACGGTCTCATTGAAGGTGAGACGTTTACTGCCGTCTCCGGTGGGCGCGTGTGGTTTCCGAGGCACATCTAGGGCCTGGGCCGCGCCGACCAGGAGCAGCAGAAGCTTGGAGTACTGGATTTTGAAGAGTTAATTATAACGGATTCAATGCTTGATTGTATTTAATCCACAATGATTTGTCAATAGGAATTAACGTACCTTCATGGTGGACAAAAATCCCGAGCTCAGCAGGAATCAAGGGATGGCTGGTGAAGCGGAAATCCCGACGCTGTTTAAATAGGCGCATTTTGACTTGTTTTCCCCCGCAGAAATCGCGTCTTATCAGTCAGCCCTCGTCCTGCATTAGCTCCATCACCACCACCTTCACTTTCCCTACCCTGCCAAGATCCTCATTAAAAACCGCTGATAGCCGTTGGACAAGCCGCAGGTTCATTGGTAGCAAAGCTTCTAGCGGTGTAACCCAAGACTCTCACATAATTTAAGACGATTCTAGGCTGGCCGAGATAAAACATGACCATTGCAACATAGAACCTGCCGATGATGCTATTGGGGGATTGTCCCGTGTCTAACCATTCGAAGCTGGACAGTCGCGAGAGGTGAAAAATGATCTACAACAAGTGTATAAACAGGACGATTTAAACATGCTTGAATATATCGTACATACAGGATCATTGCTAGCTTCAATCGCACGAACAATGACGCCGTGAGGAACCAACACACCTCTTTGTTGCTATTTACCAATGACCACCAAGGGTGCAGGTTGGGTAACCTCGCCTTTATGCAGTAAAGCCCTTGCTACGGCCGGATCCGTGTCCATGACCGGGTGTCTTGTTATGAGGCCATCGCGCTTGGCCGAGCCATCCTTCTTGTCCTCACCATCCTTCTTTCCTTGACCATCCTTCTTGTCCTGGCCGTCCTTCTTGTCCTGGCCGTCCTTCTTGTCCTGGCCGCCCTTCTTGTCCTGGCCATCCTGCTTGCCCTTGGACTCATCGTCGTGGTCAGGGCGCTCGTCGCGGGCCCCAAGACCACCAAGACCTCCAACAACAGGAAGGCCGTTTGTTGGGCTGCCGCCGGTGAGTTCGCCAGTAGGAAGCTTGTCGGTGGGGAGCTCGGTAGGAAGCTTGCCAGTAGGAAGCTTGTCGGTAGGGAGCTTATCGGTAGGGTTCTCGGAGACTGCTCCGTCTACCGGGCCTTCACGACGCCCGAGACTTCCAACAAGAGGAAGTCCCTTAGTAAGGCCACCCAATGGGCTACTACTGGCGCCCTGGGCACCATTGCCCTGGCCAGAGGTTGGAGGGTCGCGGGCGAGTATTCCGCCAGCGGGACCTACTAATCATCAGTTAAGCTTCCTACAATTTTGCTCGAGAGACAAACCGTTGCGAGCTGGAGCCGCGGCGACGAGTCCAGTAACGCTCAGAAGAGAAAGGATGGTAGCGGCCTTCATTTTGGTAGTGCGTAGAAAAAGAATGACTGATTTTAAATGGGAGGCTGAGTTGATAGGATTGTGATGATGGGAGACACAAGAACCACCGGTCGCAAGGCCTGCTTTATACTCTCTGTTCAGAGAATCCAGGAGGTCTGTTACTTTGCTGCTGCTGCTGCATCACAACCGAGTGGTTGCCAATTGATCTCCCTTAGTTACGTGTGCACCATTCAGCGTGTCTCAGAGCTGATCATCAAGCAGACAGACAATCATCGCCATGACGAGATAGATGTCGCCATCCCATCTACCCTGGCAAAGGTCCATCTGTTCACCTTATTGGCAGAAGCCAACATATTGCGACAGCAGCTATCGAAACTAGGGCCGAAAGTGCTGCAAGGCGGATGAAGATCGCGATGTGTAAGAACACACTTGACACCATTGAACTCAGGGCGCGTAGATCAACGTTTAATGGCGGGCAATTAAGCTACAAGCCCCATTGCCTGAGCGTTCAGGAACCACAGTTCCGGGACATGATCGGCCAATTATTGGCAGATACACCGATTCCGTAAAATTAGGAACTCCATGTGTTTTCTGACCCCTTGAACTTGACGCAAGGGATGCGCTGATCATCCTCGGTTGCCTTCTCCATAGTGATCATCGAACAATGACCGCGTATACACTCCGAATAGACGAGGCATGTTTCAGGACTTGCGATCGGTACTGGCGCACCAGGGGTTCATGGGGATGACGCTGCAGACGAGGCTTGTTTGGTCTTTAGATTGCGCCATCGCTTACCCCGACGGCAACATCCACGCACTGTCAGTCCTGGTCAGGGTTGTAGGTGGTTCATGTACGCGTTGCTCATTAGATCTACCACAGCATATGCCATATGTGTATATACATAGAAAAAAACAAAAAACAAGAGCACAACACACCACGCTCCATATGTACAGAGCCCCCCCTTCGAAAAGTATCGACAAACCCCTCACCACACTCCGACGTCACCAGCTGACGAAGTGTACCACATTAACCACGTCTACTTCCGCAAGGGCTTTCTCAAAAAGTCCGCCCAGATGATTGCATCCTCCCCGTCCAGCAGGGGCTCGTGATACCTCGGCTCCGACTTCCAGTGCACATAACCCCGTCTCTCATACCACTCCACCGTACAAACGGCAGGCCGGACTCGGTCCAGCTTGTTCCAGAAATGACTCTCCTCGTAGAAATACCGCTTGCTGAGCCCGTTCAGTGTGAGGTATTTACAGTCCGGGCTGCCATACGGTTCCTGGCTCGCCATCGCTTCCACTATATCCATGGCTTTGCGCCCGAGACCACCGCGGTGTGTCGGGTCGATGAAGAAGGTCTGGATGGTGAGGGTGGAGCGATCGGCCGTGGCGAGCTCGGGGTCGGGGGGACTGGCGTAGGAGTCGAGAGAGATGTGGCCGGCGCGGATGCGAGGCGCATCGGGCTCGGTGGAGTGTGAAGGGACGGTGATCCAGAAGAAGGATTTGAGATTCGCGTCTTGTTTGTCGCGCCAGGCGATGAGGTTGGCGTCTTCATAGTCCCAGCCGCATTTTTTGCGCTGTTGCTTCAGTTCGGCGAACTCCGCCGAGTCGTGGAGGTTGATCGGGATGAGCGTGCATGGCTCTTCTGCGGTGGATGTGATGGTGGTGGTTGTGGTTGTTGTGGTTGTTGTGGTCATGGTGGGATTTTTAGGGGTTGTGCGGTTGAAACTCGATATCGAGGGAAACGCACACCAATGTAGGTATCAGAAGATATATAGAGAGGGGTATCGGTATCTCAGAGTTATCTCGGGGTTTTACAAATCTGACAGTTCATCATTTTGACTCATTCTGAACAATTTTTCATTAGTAAATAGATCTTTCTCGGTCCAATGGGAATGCTTTCCTGGTGTTAAGGTTTTATCTTATCGCCCGTCGCGTGGCGATTATATCCGAGCTGTTATATCCGACGCCATACAATAGAAAGGATTGAATTCCTACTAAAAAGGATATATCCAACAGAGTTCGAAATGTTAAACAAGACAACGAAACGACAGAAGATTGAGACTCGAGAGCAGCGCTAGAACTATGTCCGACAGCAGACCACTCAGAGCAATGATTTGACAAAATTTGGTGATTTTAACAGGCGGTATCTCTTTGCCTGTGAGAATTAAACTCCTGATTTCTTATTCCAGGGTACTGAGTAGAACTCAGCTTAAAGAATACGGGCACTCTGGAGAACATTATCGTCGATGTTGTATGTTTGGTAGGCGTTGGTGTAGCAGTTAAGTTAGTATAGGCGTTAGTTATGGTGGGGCTATTCCTGCCAGGTGGCCCTTGGTATGGTCTATCATGGGCTACATTGGTACTGTATGTGCTATAGCCATTGTTCTAGAAATCCCAAATAGTGCGATGACAGGAGTTCTGGAGAGGAGGGTTAGTTAAGTCATGTTCGTGAATACTGGGGATTGGGAAGGAGGAAAGAAAGAAGTACCAATTCACACTTTCAAAGTTTACTTTCTGCTGACATGCTTTGAGAGATGACATAACTGAGCTATGGCATAATTGAGCATTGATGATTTGAACCGACTGATGACTGTACCGTATACCCTGTCCTTGGTGCATAGATAATCGGCCACCGAACGGTAACGTGATATCACATATCCGTTGGCTTCTCAATGATTAGTAGACTACACACCATGCTGATGTTGTATGGAAGATCATGAGCTCCTCGATACAGGATCTTTGGCCATGAGTTGACGATCTGTTAGTAGTGATAGGAGGTCAAAGATCAGTTTCTGTCTTAATAATATCCACTACCTGCGTTGAGCTCTGTTAGCTTACGTATCCTTACCTGATTAATGATTCTTCTGCCTTGACTAGTAGAAATCTCTGACAATGATCATCGATTCATATATACGCTGTATAAGATATTCATCAAATGGGTTAGTGACAGTTGTCAAGCTACTACATGAGAAACAGCGATGTTAGCATACTTAGAGTCCTTTCTTAACCCTGCTTCTCTCATCCACTCCTAGGAAACTCCCCAAATGCTGGATAGCGGATTGTATCATGAAAGGCACATCCTAGTAGTTGACAACCCGCTAATCCTGTCATTCCTCAACCACAATACCCTCCACCCCCAGCCCCAAAGCCAGTCCAGCCTCGAAACCCCTCCACAAAACTCACCGCAGCCCTCAAGCACCACCCATCCGTCTCATTCTTCCACTCCTCCAACATCCTCAACGCCCTCACAACCTTAATTACGTGCACGTCCTCCCCAAACCCCTCCTCCAAACACCTCTCATAAACCCACCCCCAATCCCTTCCCCGTAGCTCAACCTCTCTCACGTCTCCCCCATCCCCAATCTCAGGCCTCAACTGCGCAACATAAAGATAAAGCACGAACAACCAAAACTGCCTCACCACTCCCAGCCTGTAACTCCCCGGAAACGAAGGCAAAAGCACCCTCAAAGCATGCCCGACGGTCAACAAATGCGCTAGAAGGAAGTCATACTCATCGTCTTCATTCCGAGACTCAATGAAAAGTAGTCCCGCAACATCGACCACATCCCTGAACTGTTCTACAGGGTCGACGATATCCCACGCATTCCAGTGTTCGAGGAGGGCGTGCTCTGCATGCGCGAAGGTAATTGAGACGTTGATGTAGCCTGGGATGGAGAAGAGGTTGGAGAAGCGGGCATCGGTGTGCACACGGCGGAGGATTTCCTCTGCAGAAGTTGTTTTGTAGGTTGATGTGTCTGGGTATGGGGTGTCGAGGTAGACGTGGATCGGGTCTCGGTCTGTGCAGCCGAGACTCAGCGCTTCGGCTGCGATTTGGGGGTTGGAGAATTCATAGCCGTAGGCGAGGTGGATTAATGGGTGGCCGACTGTACAATGCTTAGCTTGTGGTTTGGCGAGATGGGGGGTGAGGAGGGCTTACGGCCGCCGACGAAGCCGTTGATTAGGGGTTGGGGTGAGCTGAAGAGGTATTCATTCACGACACTTCTCCAATCGTTTTGGGCGTTGGCTAGTTCCTGGTCAAAGAAGGTGGTGTATGCGGCTGTGTATCTTGTTCCAAATGTTAGTTCTAGTTTTTGGTAGGTGATGGAATGTAGGCAGGTGTGTACTTCTTTTTTCCCAGGAACTGTCTCCAGTTGTCCTGTGTGATCCCGGTGCGGATATGTATGTCGTTGAGGCTTTTGAGCGGAGAACAGTCGTTGTGGTACATCTTGACCAGTTTCTCGGAGGGGTATCCTAGTAGATAGGCTGATCCCAGCATCTATACCCCGGTTAGAGGTGTTTTAGTTCCGTTGAAGATGACTTACATGGGGCACATGGTTATGGAAGATGAGTCGTGGTTCAGACAAAACTGCATGATCCTGGTGATTTCTCTGCATAAGCGAATACACGGTTTTGGAACGCTCATCTGGGAGAGACTGTAGATCAACTGAAGAGACGGAAGGCAAATCGAACTCTTGTTTACAAGTCATGGTTTTTTTTAAAAAAAAAACACTGCTTTGGATTTAGATAAACTACGGTGGAAAATATGGAGCTAGACTTGATATAAACTCAGAATAGCGGCTATTTTATACTATATCCCCTCGCGTATCGGCTTTTGGAAGCTCCGCTGGCTCCGACATGGGGGGCTGTTGACTTCAAGCCCTGGTCCGAGGAATCGTCTCTCTGTTTCACAGGTAGTAAGTGAATGCACTAAGCATGGTTCAAGGTTGTAGACAAGCAACCCCACTTCACAAGTGATGTTTAGGTGTTAATACGTGGCCAAACACAAGGTTCAATTCAACTACCTAGTCCCGAATTGCTCTGTCATCACCGCTACTAATTATATCTGCAGATGGTGGCCTAATACTATGCCTTAAACAGCATCCCCCATACCTTCTCCTCAACCGCAAGATACCAGGGAATGTAGTGAGCCAGAGTCCCCCGTAGAATTCTTCGTGTAAGCTCCGGTGCATGTCGAAGTTGATCTTTCGAAGCACTCGAGATAATTACAGCACTAGAGTTTCTGTACCCATCAGAAATCGCAATTTCCACGAAGCTGCCGCCAGATCTGCATAAGACACAGTCAAAGAGCCCTTCTCCGTACTGATAAGATGCCCGGATGGTCCCTCCTCAATCAGGGCTGGGGGCTGTACAAGACACAGCCGTAAAAGCTGTGGATGGGCTTCATAGACAGCTTGTGCTTCGCGAAGGTCGTTATACGCATAACAAAATGCGTTGCTAACTACCCAGTGCACCAGTCGTGGACGGGCGGCAGCGACTGCAGGATTCAATGTATCTGATGAAAGAAGTATCAGGCGAGGCTGACGCCAGTTGGAGCTATCCTCTTGACTCAAAACTTGCAGCGCGGAGACCGTGGTGTTTGCTGCATCTTGTAGTAACCGTAGCCCGGCGATATTCTCGTTCTCGCCAAGAGCGGAAATGATGATGTCTGCCCCTGACAAGCATTGTCGCCAAAGTTCAACGTCGGTGATAGATCCTTCAAATATTCTCACCCCTGGATAAGCTTCTATGCCCGGGAAGAACGACAAAAGTTTTGCTCGCGACCGGACATAGACATGCAGAGCCCAGTCGCGATAGTTCTCCGTAAGAAGTATTTGCAGTATACCTCGTCCGGTGCGACCGGTAGCGCCTAACAGACATATTTGACCTGGCCTCATCTGAGTCATACTAGCCCAACTTGAGAACGTAAAGACGAAGAATGGACCAAAGAGGCATCAGGGATCACTAATAAATCCATCCCAGTTATAGAACACTTCATCAACTCGGGCATCGCTGCTAAACCACGCCGACCCGACATGGTTGGTATCGTTCACTTAGCTACCTCAGGAAGTGATTGGCAAGTGGTTGTCACTAAGAGTTCGAAACTGCACCCTTGAGTCGGTCATCATTCTAATTGACAAGGATATCGTGCGCAAAGCCCGATTGAATGTTCCAAAAGCCGACAAAAGCCGAGCCGACCCACCAAAGGATCTAGGCTTGTCGAATCAAACCAAATTGCGTAAGGTTGGTGGATGTTCCCTGGAACGCTCAGAGAACAACAAACGTTCCTGATGAAGGTTACCTTGCTGCGTAGCAATGTCGTCATGGATCTTCGAGGCGCAAACTGAAAGGGATGGAATCATATGATATATGCCAATTAGTCACGGTTAGCCACTGACCAACATGCTTGAAGCTATAAAGCCATTGCCGGCCCCATCCAGAACGACCCCATTCCAATTGGAAGTCTATTCACCCACAACCTGACATACCTAACATTATGAGCACCCATCCAACTGCGTTTTACGCCGCCCAAGTGGTGGGCTTGACTGGCGCCGCCTGGCTTTCCGGTAAATTCTTCCACGCATTGTCAAGTGGAATTCAGTGAATAACCAATCTAATAACCGTCAAAGGCAAAATCATCTCATTGAGCACAGTCACTGTGCCTGCACTGATACAGGCGACACGCGAAGATAGATTACCGCTCGATGCTGCTGTCAAATTATGGCGCAAGCTTTATAACAGAGGCAAAAGCCAAGCTCCTCCTATCGCCGCTGTCACCTCCACAGCGTTTCTTTATTGTGCCTGGGCCGTTCGCACTAGCACGACGCTAGCCCCCTTGACCCCGACTCACAGCTCTTCTTTGTACTGTGTGGCAGCGGCCTTGACGTTGGGGATCGTACCCTACACCTTTGGTATGATGCTGGGTACCAACAACAAGTTGATGGATCTAGCCACCTCGAATCGGGTGGTCGACGAGAAGTCGAGCGTGGAAGTTGAGTCATTGTTGTCCCGGTGGCTGAAGCTCAATGCCGGTCGGGGATTGTTACCGTTGGTAGGAGGCCTTGTTGCTCTTACTGCAGCTATTCCTTGGCCCCTGGAGATGATTTAATACCGGGCCATTGCTTTGTATTTGTGCTTCTTGCGGAAATTCAATACGATCGCAGAATTGGTGTCGGTGGGATTCTTGGCGTTGGTTGCATCCTTGGTTGTTTCATTAGACCAATTGAAGATCAGTTCAAATTAACAATTAATTCAATGCTACATACTCATTAACTCTTCTTTACTAGGATGTAGTGAGATTGTATCGTACGTACTATCAAGTCGACCCTTGAGCAGAGAGTACAAGATCTTCGGGTAGTGGATCTCTGTATCAAGGGATTCAGGTACCGACTCGGAATGAAATACCGTCGCTCTCGAAGAATGTTCGTCTTGAACCAACACCGGAAGTTGATGTCAACGTGATGTGCAACGAGTGAGTCACATGGAGCAAACAATGCAAATCGCGTTGGATTAAAACGCGGCTGACAACGCCCGTCGACTAAGCCCTGCGACAATCTTGTCGATCGTGTCAGCAACGAAACTAAGGAGGCAATCTGATTGCTGTGTCTCATCTGATAACTCTATTGGCCTCTCAGGAACTTGCAAGAATATGGTGAGTTGAGGACGATGGTGAATCTTACCCCAGATATCAATATCGGATGTTTGCAACTGGAGAAGTATTATGTCTTGGAATCAAGTACTAACCTATATAGCGGCCCCTGTTCCGCATCTGCACTCAACTAAAGACGTTGGGTACACCCAGAACATGCCTCCCATCAATACTTCCTCGCGCTAGTGTGTATTCAAAAGGCAGAATGGCCTCGACAGACACCCAGCTAAGCCTGAAACCACATCATCACGTAGTCAAGATCGAGGGCGCCAGCGAAGACAGTAAAAACCACGGCGAAGATCTCATCGCCCAGCTGAAATCCATACCATCTGATATAACAGCACTCCGAATCGAGGAGGAAACCCCATCAGACAAGGAATGGGCCATTCTCGGCTCGCACTTCACTAACATCCAGTCCTTGGAATTGGAGAGCGGATATAACGAGGAACTCAATGACAAAGAATTACCCCTACATTGGCCCCTGAAGCGGTGCAAAATTCTGAGTGCCTGCGGGGAAGTCACTCAGACTCCGCACATACGGCAGGGCCGTATGAGCCATCTCATCTTGTTTCTTACCTCCGGTCTCCGCTTCGAAGGGCCCACATCGAAAGAGTTGAGCAAAGCACATTCCCAAGCGATTGCCCGGGGTGAAGAGAAAGCCCATTGCATCACTGTGAGAGAGGGCACTCCTGAGGAAAAGAAGATCGAAGTCACATGGATCCCGGAGCTGGCCGGCAAATGGATGAATAACAAGTACAAGGGTAAAGAGGAGCTCCAGTTAGAAGAAGATAACCGCCCGCCACCGACGATCAACCTACGCACACTAGAGATTCTAGAAAATGACGCCATCGACACCTTCTGCCGAATGGCCCTCGCATTACCTCATCTCATCGAGAACTTGACGACATTAAACCTCCGTTCAACACACTGTTTGGACTTCCAATTCCTGCATGAAAGCATGATCCAGCAGCTTCTGCCACAGCTTTCTGGACTGGAGACGCTAAAGTTATCCATCGGCGAGGTATTCACAGACGAGTCCCGTCTACCTACATTATACAAATGGCTGCCGCCGAACATATCGACCCTCCGATTCCGAGGCCCAGCATCTCTGACTAAATCTACAGAGTGGAACAACTGGGTCCAGGCCTTCGCCGAGCGCGATTTTCTCCCCAATCTCAAGCAACTCTCCTTCGTCCTCGACCTCGAATACGAATCAAGCGATAGCTCGTTTGGTCGCCTCAAAAAATTGAAAGAAATCCCCGAGCACACCCTCCACGAAGCCCGTGCAGCATGCGAGCCCCTCTACGAAGCCGCACGAAGCCGCGGAATCGTCATCGAACGACTCTACGACGAATGGTCAGACGAATGTGAGATCCTGAGACAAGTGGATGATCGGTGGCTATGTTGACCTCCTCCACCCAACAAAGCCCCTGTAACAACAGAAACTAGTAACCATTGATACCCCCCTGCTCAATATCACTATCATGTAGAACAGAATGAAAAATTAAACTAAAAAAAATGGAACTCCATTCTCTCGCATGATCTCCCCACCCGTGACATACATATTGCATTCCCGTTCTAGAAACCAGCTCGTAGTCGTGTTCGAACATCGTCGTATCCGCATAATCTGCCGAACCGAGTATAACCTTGTCGGGGCCAAACGCAAAGTCAGCCCAGTGGATCTCCGCCAAGACAACAAAGGCTCGAAATAACTTAAGCTTGGGCGGGACTAGGCAGACAGAATTCCCACTCACACGAATCAAATGCTGCCTCGGGCGCGGTCTGACGGTGGATACGAATACGAGGGTCCGGTTTTTGCATGGCGAACCCTACATCAGGTATATAAGAGGAGTGAGATCCTAGAAGGGATTATAGTACTACTTAAATTTCCACCTTATCTTTATTCTGCCTGGTGTTAGAATCCTTCTTCCTATACAGAGATACATATGCAGTCCAAACAGAACAGCCAATCTTACATGATTGAGTGAGTGATTTAACGACGCATTAAAAAAAGATGAGCGACACGGAAAGTACACAGACGTATGTACTCCACATTCCCCAGCCCTACCATGTCTTCTATCTATACTACTAGCACCAACGGTGGCTACACTAGGTACCTACTAGTATACAGACTACAATCTCACATACATCCCAATAACACCAACACTAACAATATTCCAGTACATCAACCTCCACAACATCCAGAACCTCAACCACCCACACAACAACCTCCACAAAACCCCCACAACCACACACCCAAACCTTCCCTCTCGCCCACCCCCCACCGCCCAAACACACTCTCCGTCTCACCCCCCACTTCACACTCCAAATCCAACAACTCACGCCCGCCTCCCGCCGCCCGATCCCCATCCTCGAGGTCTACCAACCCACCCGCTTCGGCAAGACTCTCGGCGATGCGCCCCGCAAGCTGACCGCGCGGGATATGTACATCGTGCAGAGCGATGGGTATGCACATCTACCGGAGGAAGATCAGAGCCAGGGTGCCGTTGTGGGGGTGATTTATATGCCGGCGAAGGAGGAGAATAGGAAGATGGCGTTTCCGGGCGGTGGGGTGTGGTTTCCAGTTGGGGAGGGGTGGGAGGTTAGTGTGACGGCCAGGGGAGGGTATCGGTTTGTATTTAAGGGGAGGGCGGATGGGGTGAGTCGAGTGGTGGAGTGGGAGAAGAGGGTGGCGAAGGGGAGGTCGTCGTCGTCGGCGTCGGAGGGGAGTGAGATGAAAAGGGATGTGAGGTTCACGCTGAATATTGCGGAGTCGGGGCTGAGGCGCCGTGGTTGGCGACGTTGACGAAGCAGGGGCTCAAGGTTGGGGGGTGGGATCGGGCACAGAGAGAGTATCTGGCTTCGTCGTTACGAAGTGGGAATGAAGTGGAGGAAGATGCGGCGCTGTTTACCTCCATCTTGACGATGGGGGTCTACGTGGCGGCGCAAGAGGGTTGGTTGAGTTAATATCTCTTAACGAGGTTGTATGGTCATTTGTTTTATTGTTTCCTTTCTGATTTCTTTCTACCGGCTTAAGAATGTATAGCAAGCTTGATACCCCCCGGTTACAATTAGTGATTGAGACCCAGTTCCACGCCCTTGATCTGCAATGCCAATAGTCGCGAGTAGTACCGACACAGCGCCAGGTTGCCGCCCATAAACCAGAAGCCAGGGTGTCCGCTGCGCTGCCAGATCGTGCGCATCTCGCCTTCTTCATTGTATCCCCAGACGCTCTGGATGCGATCCGCCACCTCGTCGCCGAAGATGATGCGCGCCTGTGTTCTCATGTTCTGGTAGCCCGTCGCGAAAATGATCTCGTCGGCCTCCAGCTCGGAGCCGTCCGCGAAGCGTAATCCCTGCGGAATGACCTCTGCGATCTCTTGACCCTGCTTCACCTTGATCTTGCCGTCGGCAATGAGCTTGCTTGCTCCCACGTCGATGTAGTAACCGCCACCGCGCTGGAGGTATTTGATCAGCAGGCCCGCATCGTTCGGCCCACGGTCTACTTTGAAGCCCGCTTTCTCTAGTCCGTCCAGAATCGCCTTGTCGTTCTGATTTTGGACCGTCGTGATTTTCTTCTGCTGCGCCTTGAACAGTTCCGACGGAATGCTCCACAGGAACAAGTCGGCATCTTCAACCGGGGGGGCACTTTCCTCGTACAGGCCCTTCAGCCCAATCTTGGTGATGGATTCGGAAGAGATGACACATGTCGAACTGCGCTGGACCATAGTCACGTCGTATCCCTTCTCAAAGTAGTCATGTGCAATATCATGACCCGAGTTACAGGATCCAACCACAACCGCCTTCTTACCTTTGCTGTTGGGGTCCGCACCGGGGAACTCGGAGCTGTGGCAGATGCGCTTCCCCTGGAAAGTCTCAACGCCCTTGAATTCAGGCAGGTTTTTCTTACCCGAGTGACCAGTTGCCTGGATGACGTGACGGGGGTTGAAGGTACGAGTCTCGACTGTGCCGTCTTCCTTCTGTCGTTGGAGCTCAATGGTCCAGACATTGTTTGCGTCGCTCCAAGACGAAGATTGGAGCTTGGTTTTAGTCCACACGTTCAGCTCAAGAAGCTTGGCGTAGCATTCAAAGAACTCTGCGAGTTTGTCCTTGGGCGTGAAGATGGGCCAGTTTGCCGGGAACTGAAGGTAGGGCAAGTGGTCGAACCAGACGGGGTCGTGTAGAACCAGCTGGTGATACCGCCTACGCCAGTTATCTCCGATGCGATCTTCTTCATCAATGATCAGTGCATCGATATCGAGCATTTTCAGACGGGCGGCGATTGTCAGTCCAGCTTGGCCCGCACCTGGTAAAGTTAGCTTTTCTAGTGAAAGAGAAAAGGAACAGTGTACATACCAACGATTAATACTGTCGGGCTCTTCCCTTCATAGTTGAAATCGGCGGTTCGTCTATCCTGCCAATTCCGTCTATCATGATGCTCGCCATGCGATACGCCCACCGGCCGGTGATGGTTAATCTTCTCCTCACTTCCCTTGACCTCCAACAGGGATGTGAAGAATGTGAAAATCTTCCACTCGCCATCCTTCTCGGCCAGCCGGACAACCCCTTTTCCACTCCCCGCGTCGGTAGTGACCTTAATGAAAAACTGAATTCCAGTTACATCTCCAAAGGCATCGATAGGGAAGATCGCCGGTGCACGGAAGGCGGACGAGCGGTCAATTTCTACTTGTAGCAAACGAGGGTTTTCCTGGAGGAACTTGGTGATATTCTCTTGGCCCTTGATGGTGCGGAAGTCCCATGTTAGGACGAGATGGTCTCGCCAGTAGCCATCTTCAAGAAACAGTTTGGAGATCTCCTGAGGTTGCTTCAGTCCCAGCGCCGTGTTCAGCTGTCGTATCACCTCCGACGCGATCTTGTCTGCGTCAATACCAGTTGACAAGCATGTTGCGGGAAACGTCCCTACGGGGACATTGGAGGAGCCTGGCTCGACTCTGTCTTTTGAAGCGAGGGCCATCGCGTGGTTTTCTGGTCTGGTAGAGAAGAAGAATAGGTAACGCAACTATAAGTGCGGGGAGTTAAAGAATTGCGAGGGCGGGGTAACAAAAGAGAGCACGGGGTCTGGACTCTGGTCACTCTCCTCTTCTTTATACTCTCATCACCCCACTTTACGAACAACGCGTATTCGGAGCTGCAGCTACATGCTGTAGTAACTGCGTGGGGCGTTCTTCAGTCACTCGTTGCCTTCGAAATGCTGTCAAGCCACAATGTCTCAGACCATTCTCTGCTACCAGAAATTAGGTAGACTCCCTCGGGCTAGATTCCAATAGCTACCCACGTACCCCTCAGTCACATCTGCACCATTGAGTTGTCGAGCAACTAGCGCTGAACCCTTACTATAAGAGGCAACGATGGGCCCAGACGCACAATTATGGGGTCCCATTACAGGGATTCCTTGCAGAAGATGCGTCTCGGACATCGGAGAATGGCTCCTACTGGCACATTTGACTACCATGTGACTGGCTGCTCCAATAGAGTCGGGAGCACACCGAGTTCGGGCCATGAGGGTGATGCTGCGGTGCTGTGGTATCCCGATATCCTGCATGAACGGCCCCGCAACGTCCAACGCTCCTGTTGACCAAGCAACGACACCAAAAAGTGCAAAAAGAAACTCATGAGATGCTCCCACGCGGATTTGAACCGCGGACCTCATGATTACTAGTCATGCGCTCTACCAACTGAGCCATAGAAGCTGATTGGATGTGCTGCTTTGCAGTTTAATGCTATATAAACTTTTGACCAAGTGAGCTCAGAGCTGATGGATTTGGACTAGATGGAGACTACTAGTATCCTACGCATCTTCTACATCCATTGAGTGACCTACCGAACGGTTATCCCAATTGCCACGTCCGGGGGTTACCGGTATATCTGCGGCTTCCATAATTGGTCAGCCTCTAGCATTCTGCAGAAGGATCTATGAAGTTATGAAGGGTTCACTCGGGCTCTTCGGCAACTCAACCAGGATTGTTCATAGATAGTCCGAGCTAATGTTTTACTATCAAGAAAGGTCCCACTTCCTTGTATCGAATCGCAATCCCATCTACTCACTAGGATACACAAACCGGATAATTATCCTAACCACCCCGCAATTGCCCCAGTTTCCTCCGCATTCCAGGCAAGCTCACTACCGAACCCCATACCCGAAACTTTAAAACCAAGACTAGTATCAAACATCATGCCGCAACTTTCTCATTCCAGTCCTTGATATTGGATATCCTCTGCGCAACAAGAGGGGTGTATCAACTAAAATCCACTAAACGGATTAGAACTAGCTAATTAGCCAAGTCCGAGGATTCTCCGGTCCCCTCGACGAGACGACGATCATTGGCAGCGTGGTCTACGTATGGTGAACCGTCTCTCTGGTGGAACCCATATTCCACGCTATACTACATTTTGGGGACATCTCCTCGTTGTCATTTGTTATTTGTCACGATACCAAGCCGCCAGGCTATGGACGGTTGTGCTAAGCCTATTTTCTGAGATGTTATACTCACTATAAGTACCATTGAGAGGAAGGCGAGAAAAATGTTACCCTGGCTTTTCTGGTCAGTCCTCACAATGTTTCACGATAAAATACGGTCTGTGGCCTTCATGGCTGCTGCGGGCCTTTTCACAACGACTGTCGCTCAGACTGGGAATTGCTCGTCATCTGTGATTCCCCATCCATCCGTACCTGGAGGACAGGTATTGGATCTCTCTGCCATTCCAGTGACGAATTATGCACATGATGACTCTACACTGGATTTCTGCAATGTGACAGTCACATACACCCACCCAGGGAAGAATGATACCATCCATGCCACGGTCTGGCTCCCCTTCTCCAATTGGAACACCCGACTCCAAGGCTCCGGCGGAGGCGGTTTCTCCATGAGATCGGAAGATGCCGTCCTCGCGGCAGCTGTGGCCCAGAACTATACGGTCCTAGCCACGGACGGAGGCCACGACATGAACTCGCAGAGCTCAGCATCGTGGTCCCTGGACGCTTCAAGAAATGTGAACATGGCGTTACTGGAGGATTTCGCCTACGTCGCTCTTGGCGACGCTGCGATTATTGGTAAACAGGTCACCGCCAGTTTCTATGGTCTTGCTCCGCGGTACTCCTACTGGAATGGGTGCTCGACAGGCGGCAGGCAGGGTCTGATGCTCGCACAACGATATCCAACCGCGTATGACGGTATCATGGCCGCTGCACCGGCAATCAATTGGGCTAGTTTCCTGGTAGCGGAGTTCTGGCCCCAGTTTGTCATGAATGAGCTTGGCGCTTTCCCTCCAACTTGTGTCTCGGATGCTATTACGGCTGAGGCGATTAAAGCTTGCGATGGTATCGATGGGGTTGTGGACGGAGTGATTTCTGCGCCTGACTTGTGTGGTTTTGATCCATTTACTACGGTTGGCGCGAGGGTAAATTGCAGCGGAACCAGTGTGAGTATCTCCGAGAAGGATGCTCAAGTGGTCAACAGTACATGGGAAGGACTCAGGTCCTCGGGGGGCTCGTTCCTATGGTACGGACTCGACAAGGGCACGCCCCTGTCAATGGGCGCGTCGAGCCTCGGCCGCACCGTATGCTCGACACCGTTCAATTGCACTGGTTCTCCGTTTGCTATCTCGTCAGACTGGATCCGCCGGTTTATCTTGCAAGATCCGTCCTTCGACCTCACCACGCTAGACCACAAAGCCCTCGATAGGATATTCACCCTTTCCAAGAAAAGATACAACGACATAATCGGCACCGATAATCCAGACCTCTCTGCTTTTAAACAGGCGGGCGGGAAGATGATAACCTGGCATGGGCTCTCTGACACGTTGATCTTCCCCAAGGGTACAGAACAGTACTACACACGGGTGGAAGAGAAGGACCCGTCCGTGCGTGACTTTTATCGCTTCTTCAAAGCCCCGGGGGTCCATCATTGCTCTGGAGGTGTGGGGCCTGTCCCTGTTGACCCGTTGAGCCAGGTGGTAGATTGGGTAGAGAATGGTGTCGTGCCTGAGACTGTCGATGCTCTGGCTGCTGATGGTAGGAGGAGAAACTTGTGCCCTTATCCCTTGGTTTCGGTGTATAAGGGAGGTAATGTTAGGGATGCGGCGAGTTATCGGTGTGAAGAAGGTTATTAGTGATGTGATTAGGTGGCTTGTATGAGATTACACAAGGATTATAGTTTATGAAGTCGTTCTTGTCGCTTATACGCAAGAGGCATGTTTGGTTCCATTGGCCACGTCTCCGAATTGACATGCTGCAAGCTCAGCGCCTTACACCTGTCCAAGTTTCTAGTAGTTCCACCAGAGAAGATAACTATGTGCACTAGAGCGGTCACGACCAGCTGCTTAGGGGGGTTGGTGGAGATTGCATAGAGGATATGTATTACATATTCCACACGTTACTAAACCTGCTGATTATCACTACAACCAGAGAATTATATAAGGATCTATTTATTAATTACTAAAGAATTACTAGCAGCTCTACAACAGAGGATACTGACAACGATGTAATTTCACTATTTCCATGAGGACGACTTCGACCCTGCACACTGGCTGCAGCGCATCTATGTAGTCCTCGCATGTACGCAGGAAGCGACAGATTCAACATCATATATGAGTAATAGCCGCCTATTTTAGACGGTAATATCAAAAAAACGGCGTCTTGTGAGCTGTCGGTCAAAGACACCCACAACCCTTCAAAATAAAAATTACCCCTTACTTTGACGACCAAGGCGCACATCACATTGTGACTACGTCGTGGGTAGGTCATCTTATTTATCTTTATCTGTGTACGATACCATGGACATTAGAGCTAGTCCTACTGGTCGTGCTCATTAACAGAGGCGCCAGTCTGGCAACTTGGTGCTGTGGCTGGGTGAAAACCCAAGTATGAAGGTCTCCATTTTGGCTAAACATGAGAATGAACTCTAGAAGCGAGAAGATATTTCATCCTAAGATTGGAACGTTGACTAGGGTAGCATACTATAGGAGCTAAGCAAGAGAGGATCATTTTTTTTTTCCTTATTCCTAGGCAGAGTATTAATAGTATCTTCTTTTTATTCTGTGGTCGAGTGTGTGAGTTGAGGACTCTGGGGGAAAGGTTTTATTACCAAATACTACGGTTCCTATTCGTGAAGCGCTGTGAATACAATGACGGGGCTTATATAGCTAAAGCTCCGTATGGAAACTGCAAATTATATTAAGTAACCGTAGACGTAGCTACTACCACAGAGGAGTATATATGCTAACAACTCGAAAAAAAAAAAAACGACAGGAGGGCTATCCTTAAAGGAAATATATATTGTAGAGGTTTCACTCCCAAGCATCTGGGTGTTAACCGTTCTCCAAAAATACCTCTTAGAATGCCCGATGAGTATCTTAAATATAAATATTTCCGTGCTTTATTAAATCTGGATGAAAGATCCGATTACTTGTCGAGTTTTGAAGTATGGTCTGTCTTGTCTCTTAAGGGGTAGATTTTGAGAATCAATTATGTGCTATTAATTGGAATAAGAACAGATTCTTCAACAACTAGCATCATTGGTCTAGTGGTAGAATTCATCGTTGCCATCGATGAGGCCCGTGTTCGATTCACGGATGATGCACTCATTTTTTGTTGTCTCTCCTGGTTCCCTGTATCAGGCCCACTGTTTTTCTTAGTCTGGCAATGCATTTTTTCGTTTTCTTTTCTTGGGTATCAATGATTGTTTTGAATCAGTATACTGTTCTCTAAGATATGTATCTAAACATCTATGTACAAGAAGATTAAGCCGGTGTCTAGCCCAGGCAAACACCACACGGACAGTGCAATATCCACCGTACTATATACTATAACCCAAACCCTCCCGGCGAAAAAGTCGGTGACACAATCCTCTCTCTGTCTCGCAGTTTCACAGCATACCGGCTCTTCCATCCCATCCTCCCGAGCGCCAAGGTCTCCAAGGTCTCCGTCTTCCCACCCCAGAACTTCCCCTTGCCATCTTGTCGCTGCACAGGCGGGATCCAGAAATGCGTGACCACCGCACCGAGTATCATGCACACGCTGAAGACGATTAGAACCCAGCCGTGGCGGATGATGGGCTCATCACCGAGACCTGAACCGAAGTTAAAGTGTGCGGAGAATATTTGAACGAGAATCGAGCCGAGTTTGCCAGCGCCGGCACTAATTCCGTGGCAGGTAGCACGGTACCGGGTGGGGAAGATCTCGGCGGGAATTATATAGGTGGTTGCGTTGGGGCCTGTAGGGTTCTTTGTTAGTGTTTGTTTTCTTTTTGGATATACTAGGAAAGTCTATACCAAAGTTGAAGAATGCCTGACCGACGATGTATAAGGCCACGGCTACAGCACCTTCTTTGTGGACGGTCAGGAACATAGTACCCAGGGCGATAAAGAGGGCGGCCAGCGCCAAAAACCCGTATTTTTGGAGTGCGACACGATCAAGACGGTGGATGACGAGAATCAAGAGTAAGCCCCCAAGGAAACTACCACTGTTCAGGATGACCAGGGCATGCGTAGAGCTATCTAGAAACATTTTGAAGACATCGGCGTTCGGTGCATCGTTCGTCTGCCAGACAGGTGCTGCACCGTGGAGCTTGAGGGAACCCCATGTCTTGGCCAGAAACTGTGGACTCGACAGGCCAATTCCGTAGAAGCCAAAGTCGAGCAAAAGCCAGGACAGGGAGGTAGCAGCGAGAGTGCGCCAGTTTCCCTCAGTCCAGAAATACTGTATGATGTCCTTTCTTGTTAAGTGCCAGTGGGAGTTGAGAGTGGCGGGCTGGAGAATTTCTGTTTCCGAGGGAGATCGATCGGAAAAGCATTGACTCGTCATTGAGATCGCCGGAAGGGGTAAGTTGTGCCAACTGTCTGTTTCCACAGAGGGAGAGTTGTTCGGTTCGTTAAAGAGGGTGGTTGCGTCGAATTCTGCCTGCACGGGGTCGTCCTCGATCTCCAGCAGGAACCGGGGACTTTCTGGAATAATGAACCGGAAGACCGTTGCGATTACACCAGGAACCACCCCGATCCCAATGACCCACCTCCACATGATATCCACAGTGCGGGTCAGGTCTTCGTCTCCTCGGCTTCTGCTGGCCGCGCATACAATCAGCGACACAATATTTCCGGTGATCTGACCGAGAGGCTGCATGAAAAAGACCGATGCCATCATTCGCGCCCGATGCTTTGTGGGAGCAAACCTATTGGAAAGTCCATCAGTTCCTGACCGTGCGAATCAAACCAAGCTGTACCTACTCAGATGTGATGACAGCACTCAGTGGGTAATCGGCCCCAACGCCGATGCCGACCACGATTCTCCACCATATCAACCACGCATACACATTCATACTATGGTTTACGCCATTTGAAGCCATGACCACACCGAGGGTCGAGGTGATCAGGAGCATCAGCTCCAGGCCGTACATCTTTTTCCGCCCATACTTGTCTGCCAGATACCCAAATAGTACTTGCCCCAGCATGGTACCGGCCAATGTGGCAATGTTGATATTGGTGAGTTTCTTAGAAGACGTTTCATTTTTCCAGTAGACGTAGGATAGCATCGGGAAGGCCATGTTGCTTGCAAATAGCTGCGAGGAGAAGTGGCATGCGTCAGTCATGATTTATTCGTCATCGAGTCCAATAGCTTTATATTCAACTGACTGTATATCCATCGAGGAAGAAGCCCACCCCGGCCACAAACACCACAATCCATTGATAACCCTGTCGATCGATGGTTTCGTAAACTTGTCGCATGCGCACATGGCGGTCCTAGATGCATGACGGTCAGTTTCAGATGGTATCGAAATCCTAGATTCGATGGAGACTATACCTGTTCATGGTCAAAATCCCGAGCACGATCGGTTTTATATAACCTCGAACGGAACTTCGTCATTTTTTAGATCTTATCGCACTGCGTGGTTCTTATCTCAGGGGGGACGGCTCATTTATCAGGACGGGACCCATAGTATTATGACAGATGTGCCATTGATCGTCAAAAAATGCTACCTCCGATTTAAAGAATGCGGCTCGAAACATAGGGCAAGATAGGGGTAGGACAGATTGAGGAGGAAGAACATGGCAGATGAGGGTGGCATGGTTAGTACGTGACCGAAGACAAGCCTCAAGGCTGGACAAAGAAGCAAGAAACAAGAAGAGTGGGGGGAAGGGAACAGAATAAAGTTGAGGCCCACCGCTGTGAAGGTCCACCATTGGTGTGAGTGAAGCGGATAGCTCAACGTGCCACATTAGCTTCCGCGGTGACATGAAGCAAGGGCCAATTCTTCTCCCACGTGCGCCCCTGCGATGCGTATTCAACTTCCGACGGCGGTTCTTGCGGTTCCTGCGGCCCACCGATCACGAGTTTCCTGACATGGATGTTGATTAATGCGCGTTGTCTCTTCATGCATGTAATCTCCACGAGCAGCCACTAGGAAAATCCAGGTGAGACACCGGACGCGTGTGATACGGTGTGATGGTGGTGTTTCTCGGCATTAGTTTTTTTTCCCTTCGAACCAGCGCCAGTGCATGCGCCACGTGCTTTCAGAACTTATGATCGTATTGACTGTATAGGGTATATGTATTATCTAGTATAAGACATAGAACTAAATATTATCTCTCCCACAGAATCCGCCCGTCGAGCATGCCAGCGCTCCGACTATTACCGGATTCTAGAAACCTCTTGCGTAGAATCAAAAACCCGCCGAATGAATCTATCACGTATAAAAGACTAATGTCATATACTCGCTCGGAAATTATGTAGAAAGACATGATCATCGAATGGTACTTATTTTGCATGGTCGGCCAGGAATTGACAGAAGGCCAGGCCGTCTGGGGAAAACTCGTTAATACCCATATCTCGGCCGAGTACCTGAAGTAGACATACCTCCGTGGTCTAAGAAATGGATCTGGAGACTTTTAATCTGGGAGAGGTAGTCGAAATTTGGTAGAAGCTGTAGCACAGCCGGCCGCCCGGCCTTTTTCGGCGGTTGAACACTTTCTATGCAATTCACTAAGCCAGTCAGTGCCCGGACGCGCCCCTCTCGAACTCTGCTCACTACCTACCAGGAATCGAGACATAGCGCTTTAGTTCCTTTCGCTGCGAATTGGCGAAAAATAGCATCACCTGCTTGCCGTTATAACCGCGCAGAATGCGTAGATTCTGGCTAATGCATTCTTCTCCACGACCTTTGGATTTGGCTTCGGCAATTCCGGCAATGAAAACGAGTTTCGCCGCGAGTATGAGCTCTTGAAACTGCACGCAATCTGGTAGTGTGATTCAGTAAGAGTTCTTCGATTACTCTGAGCCAGCCTTACCGTTCCAATCCTCGAAGGTGTAAGATAACTGTGATGTGAAAACGGTATGGGCGGTCTGGATGGTCTGTTCCTCCATGAAGGAAATTCTTAGAGAGGGTTCATTGGGCAGCTTGGGGTGTTCGAGATGCGGGACGGGGAGTTTCGTGGTGTTGACTTTGGTGTAGGAGGATCCTAATCAGCGTGAATACCCTCGTATTTAGAATCATGGTCACTTACAGGTGTGCACAAAGGGTATCTGCTGGCCAACAGCTCCTCCCAGTTCCAAGGCCCTTAAACTTCCCGTGGCATCTTTGCGAATATCAATATATGTATATCGAAGTTTGAAGAGTTTGTGGCTTCGGACGAATGAGCTATAATGGCCCGTTAGATGGTCACACTGGGAATGCGTAGCAAGGATAGTTAACCCACATCGTCACAGCAGGGTTTAGTGGTAATCGAGTTACTTCATCGTATAACGACTGGCATGACGCCTGTCGCGATCTTCCCGGAGACGACGTGGCGGGGCTGATGGGAGGAAGAGGGAAAAATGAGGTTGACACGAAACTCGAGGATGAGGACTGGGTCGAAGACGAGATGGTACTTTCTCGTCGGGCAGGGGGAAGAGGCCAATCCTCCGCGTCGAAGAGACTTTGGCTCATGGCCAGAAAACAAAGATCTTAGAGATCTTTTTTTTTTTAACACCAATGTGGCGTTGATAACTTTGCGTGTTCGCAGTGGACTCGACGAGCTGGCGATCTTGCGGGTCCCCAAGAATTGATCGACATGCAGGGGCAAGTATGAGAGCTCGACATCATCTTTCCCAGCACGGCCAGAGTTCTTCAGAATTCAGG
Organism: Aspergillus nomiae NRRL 13137; assembly: GCF_001204775.2. NCBI lineage: Eukaryota > Fungi > Ascomycota > Eurotiomycetes > Eurotiales > Aspergillaceae > Aspergillus > Aspergillus nomiae. Next base: position 49,967 of record NW_015378180.1, on the reverse strand, counting down.
AACCATTCTGACAATGGATGCCCAACGTCCGTTTGTTTGACGTGACATTTTAAATATGAACTCTGTCCCTCCATGGGACCCGGCATAAGGGCACCGATAAGATGAGGGGCCTACCACGGCCAGCCCATTGGCGGGAGATCCACAGCAACGTGCCTAAATGGATGGCTGCTATTGAAAGCTTTCGGTGGGACCTGGTGGGGGGGCCACGCTAGAGTGATCCATGGGGGTGATATATAGGCGTACCCGTGCTCAACTCGTGGAAAACTGCCGCGCATCGTTCGAGAACATTTCTTCGTGTGATCCGCTTTCGGATATTTCTGAAGCTGGCGAGCTCAGCTATTTGCCTCAGAGTAAGAGCTTTCCACTAGTGTAACCAACCCTGAGTGGAGATGGCAGAGGTCTTCCTGCTAGTCCAGTCAAGCCGGCCACATGGCATGGCCGGGGGATAGGATCGGACAAATCATTGTCCTCCCCCGATTGAACTTGTCTTCTTCCACCGGGATCTCGTCATCTCAATCTAACTTTCCGAATCATTCCCTGCTGTTAAGGGCCGAGACCTCCTTTAATATGCTTTGATGGTGTCTTTTTTTGTTTCGCTCTTGCTCCTACTGTACTCCGTAGAACCTTTTGTTATCTCCCAGCTCTTTTCGGCTCTCTTTCCGCTGTTTTCTGTACTGTTCACATTTTTTATTTTCATTCTATATCTTAAATCAATCTATTAGACTACCGCATCGTATCTCTTCTGTTATCCATGACAAGCGTTATTGTTGAATGGAAAGTGACTACTAATCTAAGGTATATAAATATCTAGTGGATGGGCCCTTTCTGCTTGGGTATCCGAACAAAAGTCAAAAGCTGTATGCAGAACTCACAAACACCAGTAGAACGTAGCGGAGCCAAGCAAACCTTGCAAAATGAAAAATCAATAGATCTATGGGCCACTCGGTGACCATGAAAAACTGAAGCTTCAACCGGAGGAACGCCGACATGGAACGGACAGGGTATAATACGCTGAGCCATGTTCTCATGAAAATGGAAAAGTCCAGAAGAATTAGGGCAATGGGGTATACAATATGTTCAATGATTATCTTAAAGCCTGTTAGAGGGTTGCTGTGGGAAATTTGTACAGGTTCACACGTCGTCGGTGGAAGTGGGAGAACACCACTTACCTGTTGGCACAAGAACGCCATGCGGTAGAACAGTTCCTTGGAGAGAGACCACTGTGGTAGCAAAGACGGAAGTAATGGCTAAACACGGTTGTAGCAATGCATAGCGAGTGTATACCATCAATATCTGAATCAGATATAGACAACCGGCTGTGATGTGTGAGTCGATGACGAGTCTCGTTCCGCCAGCGGACATGCGGTATCGCTCCCGCATTCAGTCAGAATGGGCGGCTGCCAAGAGAGCATAGCCCCTTTTAAGTGGGAATGCTGAGACATCTTCCCGCATCACTTTCTTCCGCCCACAAAAGTCCGTCTCCAGTGCCCTGTTCGGAGGCACTCAATGGAGGGGCTTCTGTGCAATGATACGATAACTCGTCGTCGTCAATCGCATATTGTCCATCTTGACGAATGCTTCTCCGTCTAGACATAGACGGTTGATTAACGTCTTGAAGTGTTTGGGGAGTACGTGAGTCTTGACCAGGCCTAGGATAAGCTGTCGCATGGATCGGAAGTAGAGGTCAACCTTGGCGATCAACGGGGCTTGCAGTCCACCGACACTGGCGTTATCGGAGCGAGTTATCGTGAATCCAGCATCGGTGAGAGCGTTCTCCAGAATCTTCGGAGTAGGGGTGCCCACCGCCCCAATCAGTGGCTTTACGCGACGCATGAGCTGGGCATGCTCAGGGTTTGAGGGGTCATAGTCCGGCAGACTGACCCAGTCCAGCATGGAGAATCTGGCTCCCGGCTTGAGGACACGGAAGACTTCGCGAAACAGAGCAGGCAAATCTTTGCACAGACTGAATGCCTGGATCTGGTAAAATGCGTCAAAGGTTTCATCTTCGAACGGGAGAGGAAGGCTGTTGAAGTCCTGGACGATGAAGCGGTTGTCCTTGAACCCAAGCTTCTCGTTGTAGGAACGGGCTTGGGCGATCTGGTTAGGGTCGATGTTTAACCCGGTCACATGTGCACCCGAGTATTGGGTCATGTGCGCAGCCACGCGACCGCGACCACAACCCAGATCTAATACTTTGTCTCCGGGCTTTAGGCCAATATGTTCGGCAATGGACTCTTCATACAATAGTTGGTTTTCCAGCACGGTCGCTTTCTTGCTCATGAATGGTGGGATATACATCTTCTCGACGTCGCCAAGCGCGCAAAGGTGATTTAATACCCCATAGTACGACTTGAGGCAATCGCCGACCTTTTCCTGGTAGTTGGGCCCTAGCTCTTCGACCATCTGCTTCTCATTGGACCAGTCGAGGTTATAGATCACATAAGATGCCATGAAGTCATCGACTTGCTTCGGGGTCAGATGGTGAAGATACCGGAAAGCGGTCCAAAAGGTTTTCCACCGCTTCGGAGAGGCGGAGTTCTGCAAATCAGGCCGGGTCGATGGGACGCTGTGCACGGTCAGATTTTGCTTCTCCGTTGCAATAGCATCCAGCGAGCTACTCTCAGAGCTCCGCCCGGACCGGCGTGATGCCAAGACCGTTTGAGTTTCCGTCATCGTGTTGATATTGGAAGCTGTGGTGAAACAGCCTAGAAGACAGGGAGAAAGAAAAGATAGGTAGGATGATAGTTGGAGTTGCTAAGGATAGCTATATTGCTGCTAGATAAGCCATGCCCGATGGGACCTTCAATTAGAAAAGGGAGGAAGGAGCGGGGCTAGGCCAATTTATAAGCATCTCGACGAATTTTTTCTCCAAGGGCGACGTCGGCCTCCTCATTTTATTGATTTGCCATATGACCTGCCATGGATAGTTAGCGACGGCCACTGTGGATTATTGTCACCAGATCTGGAAGGCATCGGAAGTGTCGGATAAGGCAGGTCGAAGAAAGGAATCGCGGCAGGGAGCGGCAGGCGACCCGGAAGTTCCTGAGATACGGGGGGGAAGTTGTCCACACCATGGATCTCATTGTTGGCTAGAACTTCTGACTGGATTGGGACCCCGATTTGACAATGATGGACCGGCGATGAGTCAAAAGGATCCAGGGTCTGCAGGTCGCATCACAGACCTCGCTTCCCCTCTTGATCGCCAGAGGAAATTGCTCTGGTTAGCAATCGTTATAAATTAGTGTCCCTCACCCATGAGGGAGGACGTTACCATGTTAGCTAATTGGAAAACGACCATGATGCAGGCTCACCGAAGCAGTATCCTCAACTCATTTGCTCCCTGTGATTGCCAAGAGCTCCAGGATAGTGCAGCTAGTGAGGTGCGCAAAGACCCATACAGCCTCCACCGGATGAGCTGATCAATCATCATACTGCAGTAGTGCTTGGCGGTCAATGCTTGATTGATTGACTAGCACCCTTAGTGCCCTACATAGTATGGGTTGTGCCGTGGTAGTACGGCACAAGCAGTCGTTCTTACTAACAATCATTGCCTTATAGGGATACAACGGGTCGGAAACCGGATAAATCTCCCTGGCACAGGACTGTTCGGCGAGTGTTCGTGTCCCTTTCAGGGTCAGAGATTTTTCGTTAGGGTTCCCACTTCGACCACTTTTCTTGTCATATAGTACTATTTCTAAGCAAATTCACCATCTTGGCGGCTCTCACGGAGCGGGAGCGCCCGGATCAGGCAATTCTTCCCGGTCTCGGACATTCATCCGAGTATCCGATTCCGTTCTTGGCCCTTTTTTCTGGTGGTTTCCAGTAAAGCCGTATATCCGTTGACGTAATTTTCGATCCTTCTGGGCGATTGCGAAAAGTACGTTTGGGGTAGTTTCGGAGACTTTTTTGCTGTTGTTCTCTTTGGAAGGGGTGAAAAAGGGGAAACCTGGTTCTGCTATCATATTGGAGGAAATATGAGTAAACTAGAACACGTCAAACATCCCATGTCCTCCCAACTGGCCAATCCAAAGATGTCCTAGGTATGCACCTGCCGCTGGGACGATCACGATATCATTTACCGCGCGAGCCGGACGATCGAGTGCGACATTTCCTGGCAGTTGCTTCGTTCGAATTACTAAATCAAGCATGGATTTTCGGCCCAGACGAGGACAGTGCTCGTATGCTGAACGGCCACGTCATTTATCAAAACCGTTTGTAACCGCTAGGGCGTGGTCTGATTCATACCTAGAGCTATTTCGCACACTGATTAAAAGTGTCCGAACTTCAGGTTGATCCGCTTTAGTCTGACTTAGCGGTCTTTCGGCTTATCTGATGCACTGTTCACCGGTCAATTTCCCTTTTAATGCCGAACAGGTCTTTTGGATAGAGACCACGTGATCTGATCTAGGGCTAACTTGCATTCATACTCGGTTCACCTAGTTTCTGCCGGATATCTGGCCCTCTCGTAAAGTGGTTACGCATTTCTGGAGAGTTCCAGTAGCAGGTGTCGTATAATTATATAGACGACGTCCAAATAAGCTTATCTCTAAAGGCTGCCTCCGTTGGATCACGTACAGCTTGCCTCCTCCATACAGAATCGAGTGTTAGGGCTCCACTCCAACTAGGCAGAAAGATGAGCGTGCGGAGAGAGATGGGCTGTCGGGGTGGCGATGTGAACAGCCTCTCCAATCATGGAGGCTGCTTGCTGCGCGGTGACAAGGCTTAGTTAAGACTGATGTGACCCACGAAGGAGGTACCGGTACTTGTCCAGACGTTGTAGATCTGGGCTACTCGGATGTACCCATCGTAGAAGCTTGGACTGAGCTTTCCGTGTGGCCGGATCGTGTCAGTTCATCTGTCGAGGGAGGCTTTTGGATTGGTCCGGACTGGTATCCGTCGGTTGATGGTGATGTTCTTGACAATTGTGCCCTTTCTAGTGGCTGTGACAGGCGCTGACTCTTCAACTCCACCTGCAGCATGCATCTCTGCTGCTGGCTTGTTGAGCGGTTGACTGTTTCATATTATATAATCCACAAATCCTGCACACTGCGTGTGGAAATCTTTGTACCTTGCTTTCCGGACAGATCATCCGCCATTTCAGCTCCACTTTCTTGGATATAGTACCATATCCCCATGCAGGATAATCAACTGTGTAGTAGATTTGCTTTTCTGAGAGATTTGCATGGATTTGAAGAGGATTACTTCTTGATAAATTGTTGGGAAGGCATCGTGGATGTCGTTTATACATTCAATCCCCATCTGAGTAAGTGATTTGTAGCCGTCCTCGTGTAAGGAGATATGAATCACTGAATTTTAATTTGGATAAAACTTAACCCTTGCCATAATGAACGTATGATGTAAAACAAACGATATCTGGAGGATGCTCTCGCAACATGTGACCGCACATCATCTGACAGGGAGATTCCATATGGCTCGCCCTGTGTCCTTGACATTATACAATGAGCAGCCCAGTCTTTTTCACAACAGATTCCATTAAGCTCTATGTACATCGATTAAAGCATCAGGCTTTGAAAAGTTCATTGTCTTCTCTCCCGAAATCGACAGCATGCCTCCCCGCAAAGACATATCTTGCTCAATTGCTTCCAATAATGATCTGAATAATCAACAGTGATCTCACTTCCCGCCGTCACTCCTCGCGAAACGACAATTATGCGTTCCTTTCCCCGCCAGTAGAATCGCTGAAACTGGCTATTTGGACGACAAGAGTGGTTGATGAACCGCGTGAAATTGCCCATCTGCCCTTGGAAGATCTGGTACGTTCTCGTGCGACTACCGCCAAGCATTACGTCGACGCCCTCGATGCCTTTTGTGATAAGACCCGTGAATTCACCGATGGCGATGCCACGGTCGAAGTTCTGCTCGTTGTTGGTTAAGATAGTGTAGATTGTGTTTGAGCGAAGAAGGCAAAACTTACACTGCGAGCTATGACCCCGTTGTTCTTCCCGCTGGTTGTATGGAACAGCTGTACTGGCACTGGGTTTCGCACGCCCCCAAACAGTGTGGGGAAACATGAGCAATGATTCTTCTCGATCTCATCGGACTGCCTCTCTTTGCACACCACACACACATCCGAATCTATTTCCGGAACCCGGCGAGGGTCCTCTGTGCCAAAAGCAGCAGTGTCAAGCACGCACTCATCGATAAAACGGTAGTGGAAGCCATTTGGTAGCTGAAGATGCTCATATGTTGAAGTTAAGGGGACTGCTGGTCTTCCTGTTACTGTTACCCATTCGTGTGGGTGACCGTGGTACTGCCGTGTCTCTTGTTGCCCAATCACCTGGAGAAGATCCCTCCAGTCCGGATGCAGCGTATCGGCGGCGACCTCCAGACTAGATCGGATATGTCGGAGGCGCGTGGAGAACCCTTCTCCAAAACCAGTACGGTATTTGCAGAAGCGGTATACCCCGCGCTTGCAAATATCAAACTGGCCCAACCGCCGGCATCTTTGATTTCTTTGTATCCGCGCCAGATAGCGCTTAATCGAGGAAGATTAGCCTGGTGACTCATAGTTCAAGAGGGTATATCACTTACATTCGGTTCCGCAGATCCTTTTCTTTCCAGTTGAGAACCGCACATGCCTCCCTCAAGCCCATCATCCGGATTTCCATAGCCGACAGGTTAGGGTTTTCTAAGCGAAGAACAGCGATACGAGCTTCGTAACATTCAATCCAGTAGGCTTGCACTATCATCTCAAGCGCGCGCGAGGACTGACTTTGGTTATAGTATTTCAAGCATAGGGTATTGACTGCGCGGAATACCTGGTGATGGTCAGTTATCCCAAGTCTTACGGCATGTACGAAGCTATTGGGGGACTCGAATTGAAGCCCTGTGTTTTACGTGAATGGGTTTACGGTATAACCTACCTCTCCACTAACGCCAGTTCGGATGTCTATGCCGGGCTCTATGACCTAGGTTTGTTAGTTGGGTTGAGAGAGTCACCATTTCACGCCGGGAAGTCATACTGAATGGAATCGGCTCAGTTGGACAGGTGAAAACACTTGTCTCCAGATACCCGCGATGAGTTTGTCGGTTGAAGTTGGTTCTAGGACTGGAGCAGATGTATCTTTGCTTGGGTTTTTGCGTTGGGGAAACCTAGTGTCGCTATGTACCTGGCGAACAGACGACTTTTGAGCATCGTCAGTCATCCCATTTGAATCTGGTGCTGTATAGCCGTCGATCTGAGATTCAGCCCCTGCAATGGCAGCGTCCTGGTTATGCGGAGCCAAGCGAAGACCACTGACGGTCTTTCTTCGCTTAAGGGGACGTGGGCCATGGTCATCTATAATGGCTTCCGGAGCAGCTACGGTATCTCGCTTATCGTACTATATGGAAAGTTAACCTTCTACCAGAAACGCAACATATGGAGGGTATCATCTTACACTTGTCTCTGAGACCTCTGGAGCCAACTGCGTCAACGGCACAACACGGTCATTGCTTAGATCAACGCAACCCTGACCAGTTAGCACATAGGCATCGGCAGGCTGCAACATTAATCTGATCCAGTAAGACCAACCAAAATCCATGAGCTATCTCGAGATACACATGGTGCACCTGAAAAAAGCGAAGCTTCAATACGAAGGAAAAGGTTACTATTCTTTCGCTCCAGTTGGGAGGATTCCTTGAGATCCAAATCTTTCCTCGGCCTTTGCTTTGACGCTTCAATCGCAGATGTCAGTTGCGCGGGGAAGTCGGGGTTCTGGAGAAGGCTGCATAGCTGAGATACTAAAGAGAATGAGGATGAGGGCTCCATGTCGACTGAAGACCCACTCTAGATGGAGGACTCAACAACGAACCCTTGTAAACAGTATGTATACTCTTCAGGCGCCAAGACAACGTGTGAAAAATTCTGCCTGGGCAGAATTGCTGACTTATCAGCGATCATTAGCATGATGTCATTCAGCCAGTGTTATTGTCTCCTCGATATGTGGCATGATACAGTTACAATTATGATTGGTTCTACTGGATATACGTGTCCATACATTTATCGACTGTGGTAGCCTGTATACGTATTGTGGCAATCATTGAGCTCTGCAACTTTTGCTGCCTCATATGTTTGTAGGCTCACCTACTGTTTTAACGTGTAACGTCGGGAATAGCTTTCACTCAATGGCCAATACACTAAGCAGGGAACTATCACAAATGCTGGTTTCTAAGAAGAGCACAGGAATTTACTCAATACAGCCACTCCGTATGCATAACGGTATCCACGATGCCCGCATAGATCTAATGCGAGAAGTGCCTTGAGCACATTGCATCACTCACCAGTCGGAGTTCTGAAAGATGAAAGTAGGGAACAGTATTTGAATGGTATCGCTTGGAACGCTTCTATATACATTTATATACACTGCTGGACTTGCTATAATATAAAAGACTTCGGGCCGTTACGACATTGACTTGAGCTCCGCTTAATCGGAATGGGGCGCGTGTTTCTGCTCATTGTGGTTAAGGTTGGACACACTTTTCGGTCACCACCATGAAACACATTGTGGTGGTATGTTGCAGTCTGTAACTCCGTAGTGCGTCTCGTCGGTGTTTCCCTAAGAGGGTCTCATCTCGACCCGAACGACGGAGCCATCCGTGGTGTCGGATGTCGCTGGTAAGAATAGATATCGATCCAAGTGCTACACCGAGCCATATTTGCTTTTTTATAGCCATTCGGGTGTCTTGCACGGGTGATCTTCCCGGTCCTTCTCAATCTTATCCAAGATCCACCCGGATTTATACGATCCCTTACCATCTTCAGGATCTTTCTGGTATCCCAGCCGATAGGAGAAGGAGAATCCACAGGTCTGATCGTGGTAAGCGAACTGGAAGCACTTGGAATGCTCCTGACACGCCTTCTGGCATTGCTCAAAAGAGCTATACGCTTCCTTCTCGACGGGGGTCATCTCCGAGGGCGACTTCTGTCGCTGCCCTTCCACACCGGCGCCCGGAACATCAAGTCATCGGAGAGATTATACCAATTGTCGCGCTCCGAGGGCAGCGCACGACCCATGAAATAGTCATACAGCTCACTAATAAGCAGCGGGTCCTATTTGTCGTTAGCCATCACACACTCCCACTCTAACAGACATGAATGAGCACGTACCTGCGGATGTTTCCGACGCTGCTCGTAGTTCCACATCTCATTAACATCCACCGGCGTCACACTATGCATGGTAATCAACGGCTGACACCCATGCCGGGACCCCGAATTCGGCCGGGCCCAAACGGAAGCGTATTCTGCTTCTCGCCCTGCATCATGGGCCATTTATTGGTCAACTCGACGCCCTTTTCCTTGAGGGCTTTCATGAGCACGTAGTCGCCGTAGATCTCGTCGTGCATGCGCTCGTCGTATCGCGCAGCCAGATCGGCATCACCGTCCAGGACGCGCCTCATCGCCTCGCGCGACAGGATCACGCCGCTTCCTCCGTGGGCGAACTTCTGGCTTTGGAACGTCGCCGCCGAGCCCAGGTAGAGCGGCTGGGCGGGGTCCATCCGCGCCAGCCACTGCACGAGATTGCCCCAGAAGAGATACGTGTCGGCCTCGACGAACACGTACCAGTCGTGGCCGGGCCGACGCGCCCAGGTCTGCACCAGCATGTGGATGAACTTGTACTTGTCCAGGTCCCAGGCGGCCTGGCGCGAGGTGCGGAGTTGCCGGATGTCCCGGCCCGCGGACAAGTACTCTTTGATGGTGCGGTAGTAGGCGAAATCGGGATGCGTGGCCTTCAGCGTTTCATTGACGTTCGCCAGCACGTCATAGACATGGTAGGCGCCGATGTCTTGCTCGGAGTCGGCGAATATCAGCGGGTCTTGGCAGCATCGCAAGGCTGTGAGCAGTTGCGTGGGCAGCTTATCGTAGATGATGTTCGAGCCTGTCTTGACCACCACCTGGATGTGGGAGGTGTCGGGCACTCCGCTGCTGCATCGCACATCATCGGGGTGCCATGGGGCGGACGAATTGTGCTTGGGGGTTGTGGTTTGAGGGGACGAACTGTGGAGAATTCGGGTCTGTGGGGGGTTGGCGAAGACAATCAAAATAATGATGGTGGACAGCAGAATGGCGGTGCCACCCAGGATGCGACCGGAACATAGGAACCGGGTCATGATAGGATTCGCACAGGGATGAGAGGAAAATTCTTTGTTTGCATTTGACCACGACACAGCAAAGGAATTAAATACATGAAAAAAAAAGATCCGCATATCTTGTGTTTGTCTTTGGTGGGTGGGCTGAAGATGAATGGATTCTGGTAGTTAAGCACTAACGTTCTTAATTTAGTATGACGAATGAGACATCGTATTTAGCGTTCCCACTCGACGTCACGACAACTGAGACCCTGGTGGCCCTGCCAAGACGTTAGACAAGTGTGCCGTAGAAATCAGTTTGACTATCGTCTTCCTTTCCTTTCACTACAGGAAGAATCCTCTCGGTAGTTGCCAGATCTGCGGTCAACTCGTGCGCCCTGCCGTTTCGTTTGTCTTGGTTGTTAGTAGTTAGGGTTACTCGCGGTCATGACCCTCGCAGCCATGGACCACATGTATTCCAGCAACAACATCGGCGCGACAGATTTGAATATGCTTTTATTATCGCTAATTCCTTTTACATCTCAATCTCTATCGTTCATGGGCGGTGTATCGTGTACAACTTCAAGAACCACCGATCCGTGCACAGAGCCCTAATTCCAAAACAACCTCTCACACGTGTGACAGTCATGGCCCCCAAAGCCACTCTGCCAGTTAAGGCGTCCTATGCTTCCGCCTCGTACCGTCTACTCCCAATACTACTTTGTTATCCCACCTCAAGAACAACCTCCTCCGACAGGACCTGAACATCCCATGGAACGGCACACCCATCGCCATAGCGATGCACCAGCGCCGTCCAGACAGAGATGAAACCAAAATTCATCCTCAGTCAGTAGCAGTATCTCTATTATAGTTCCAAATCCAAGTCACATAGATATCCAGAAAGAAACCAGCCCCCCGTCTCAATCAGCCCTAGATTATTATTGCGGATAGGTATTTTATGGCGATATACTCAAATAGCAATTCAATGTGGGCGTTGTAGATTTTGTAGGCACTTAAAAGTATAGACTACCTATTCAAAACAGGTTGGGTAGGATAAGTCGCAGTCTGTGAAAGTACCCATCGGCAGAATCTGTGTCTTTCAGAGACATTTGGCAGTACCTGCGTGAACTGTATGATTGATATTATCTGTAACCAGAACAATGTCTCTTCGTGTGCTGCTGAAGTACAAAAAGGCTATATTACCGACGACTTTCTATCCCACTCGACATTTCTCCCAAGTTGCGCCACCTCACGCTGCTAAAATTACATTTTGTACAATTCCCCGCCTCTCACTGTTTCCCCTCACCACCCACCACAAAACGTCACTCACGACAGGATGAACTACCCTAGTGGTAGTGGTCGCAACCGCCGAGGTCACGACGAGCTACCAGTTCGCGCGGACCCAGCCACGACGAGTCCTCCTGTGCGGCCTTCTGCAGTCGCTCAGTAACGGCATCCATGTCGAGGTCAAGAACAGCCTCAATGTAGCGAGGCAGCTCAGTGTTATCCCAGCCTCCGGCGAGGTCAGCCTGCAAGGCGCGACGCTTCTGGCCAGCGGCATAACCATGCAGGGTGACGTCGACGGAGGTGTGGCCGCCGGTGGACCAGTCGACGCCAGCGCGAGAGGACAGAAGGGCGGCGATGCCGGCCCCGATACTGGACGCGTCGAGGATGGTCTGGATTTCCTCATCGGTGACGGTCTCGAGTCCGTACGCCGGGAGAATCTCGGAGACGAGGAAGTCGCGCTCGTCGGCGTCAGCTGGACGCTCGTTGTCCCAGACGGACTGGAGGTAGGCGCGCGAGTGCGTGGCGTTGCGCAGAGGGAGCGGGTCGTAGCCGTTCAGGGTCAGGCCGCCGGTTTCGTGGTCGGCGGCGGACAGCATGATGGTGTCCGGGTGGCGGTCGATCCAGTCGCGCACCCAGGCCACCACGTTGTTGTACATGACGGTCTCCGAGGCGTGGTTGGCCGGGTCGTTGTCGTGTCCGGCGTGGTCGATTCGCGCGGCCTCGATCATGAGGAAGAAGCCCTTGTTCCGGCGACGGGTCGCGCGGTGCAGCGCATTCACGGCTGTCTCGGCCATTTCCAGCAGGGAGGGTTCGTCCTGGATGATGCGACGGTCCATCTCGTAGCGCATGCTTCTGCGAACGGTTAGCTTTTGCCTCCTGATGCAGGAAGGAGGAGGAGGAACTCGACTTGCCTTCGCTGAAAAGACCTAGGATTGGCAGCTCTACCCGACCCTGGCCCTTCTGAAGAGCATTGAATTCCTCGCGGTCCGTGGCGACCGTGAAGCCCTGCTCCTCTGCGTAGGTCAACAGGTCGAAATCGTCCGTACGGCAGGATCCCTCGGTGGTGTTTGGCGAGAAGTTGCAACGGCCGCCACCGAGAAGGAGGTCGACCATGGGGCCGAGGGGATGGCTGTAGCCGAGCTGTTGCTCTGCGATCAGGGGCATAGAGGCACGGTTGGCGGCGTGAGCTGCATAGACTATAAGGGGGATGAGCATCGTTTGCGGGTTTAAAGCCGGGTGGGGAAAGTGTGTATCTTACCTGCAGGGGTGGCATCGCTGATGTATGTGGTGGAAACGAGACCAGTCTTCAAGCCTCCAAGCTTTGCGGCCTCGAGGATGGAACCCACAGGCTGGCCATCGGGTGTGACAGAGATGGCACCGTTGTAGGACTTGTGGCCGGCCGCATACGCGGTCCCAGAAGCAGCCGAGTCGGTGATCATTTTGTTGGCGGAGTGGGTGCGGACACGTCCAATGGCCTGGGAGAGAACTTAGCACCGAATCACAATCTCCTCATCATTCCCAGGTCAGGACGAGAGCAGACTCACCAGGTCGTCCACGGCAAGCTCGTTGATCTTCGGGTTGCTGCCAGTCGTGCCACTATCAACCAGAGAGACAAGGTCGCGGGCCATGTTCTGCGACGCAGGCCCGTAGCCATCGGGAACGATATAAATAACGTTCTTTGCCTGGACAGAAGCTGCAACTGCAGTCTGGACAAGGGCCGCGCCCGCGGTGATGGCAGTGCGGATATGCATCTTGAGAGACGTCACTTAAAGACAGACAAGTTTAAGGGACAGCTTTATCCCCAGTCATTCAAGTGCGCAGGCAGCTTTTATAGATCTTCCCACCAACGTCCGGGTATGCCGGTGCCTTAATATCTCTAGCCTTTTGTTATCAGAAAATTCTGGTTAATTTAATTCAAATCAGCGCATCCGACTCCACGCTCCCAATTGGAACCAGCTGCCAAACAACGTGCTGGGAGGGCTGAGATTGGGGCATCTTGGCCATCTCGGGTATCACAGTTCCAGTTGAAGCCTGTGTCCACGTTCTTCAAAAACAGCTGCATAGGAGTTTGCCAGCGATCGAAGCGAGAGGGTAAGCGACGCATAAGTGGATCGTGTCTAATGAGTTCTTGAATCAGAAGATGCCAGTTTCCCACGTTCTCATCGGCCAAGAAATCGCCCATTCGGATGCTCGAACGCCCAGCGACAGCGGCGCTTGGCTTCGTGCGGAGTAATTTCCCACGTCTTGGCCACTCAATCAGGCTCAGCTCATATGGACAGTCAAATTGTGGGGTGAGAGGAAGCCATTCATGGAGAAGGTGAAGTGGGCCTGCCATATATTCACCCTAATTTTCCTCCTTGCTCTCTAACCTAAGCACTTACATTCAGTACACGACGGCTCAACGCTCAATTTGTGGAGAGTAATAACTTCAAACAGCAATAGCAACATCAATTTTAGAATAATCTAACTATAAACTATCTAGTATCGGAGGCGGAGAACTCTCTTTTCATTCTATATAGCTGTGCTTTAGTTATTGTCGAGATTTCATGCTGAACGAGAGCACAAAGGTAGAAAGTGGTAAAGCCTATGCGACTTTCTATTGAGTCAACATACATGATACTACCTTGAGCCACTCCATGGCCATCATGTATTTCAAAAAAGAGCCCTACTAATTCACATGACTCTAGGATAGAATTTCACTGCAAGGTAATTGAATAACTGCTAGAATATGGCTAGCCTGTCCAACGAACAGTGCATTTGCCTAACCCTATAAATCCACCCCGATCTGTCCCTCCCTATCTCCCGTCCCCTCTTTTTCTACCTTCCAGTATTCAGCTTCATGTTGGACATACGACCTATTTTACAATGCTTTGTCGAGCAAATATGATGTTTGAGGATACGTCAAGGGCAAACTCCGCATAGGCAGTATCTCGTAACAAATATTTGTTGAGGCGACACGCTCAAATTGCAAATGCTTCTCTCTATCCTGTCATTTCTACGTCCTTTGTTAGCCTCTGGGCAGTCTGAGGCAATTACTCAAGACAGTGACACATAGGCAGCACTACCGCTCACTGTTGACAATACTGGCTACTCATAGCCCTAATCACATTGAGAACAGTTCTGTTTCTGCTTGTGTGGCATTCCAGGGCGCTACAAGCCTTGTTGAAGAACACAGCCATCTACTATCGTCCGTCTGGAAATGAGGTCATATATGATTTTACTAGATGACATCGTGTGCAGGCTAAACGTGACGTACGAAGCGGATGGTTTTGTATACGCTATGAGTGTCTGCACATACCTCTGATGGTATCCCTGAGGTAGCGGATACTCGCCGAGTTCAGCTGATTGAAAAGATCAGTTTAATGGCACCAGAAATTGCAAGCCCAACTTGGGCGGTTTTATGGTTCTCGGATATAGAACAACTCGAGGATTTCTCTAATATGAAAGAAGCCATATTTCCATCCAGACTAACAGGACAAGTGATTCCCACTCATCAGATCCTACTGCAGTGTAAGTATTATACTCTTCCATTTCGAGTATACATATACTAATTTATACCAAGGGGCCAGCCGATAGACTCCGACAAAACCTTGAAAAGAAAATAATCAGATTCGATCAAGGATATAATAAGTTCTGTATCTACTACCCGTCACAGTATATATAGAAGGACAACTAACAATAGTTAGCGTATCTTCCATCCGCGATGAATATTGTTTGCTTACAGGCAAAGACGAGCCTGTCGAAATTGCCCATATCTACCCGTATAGTATGATGGGCAAGCCGACGACTGTACAGGAACTGTTTTCGAGGCATTTAGAGTCTTTTTAGCACCCAGACAGAATTGCGAGGCAGAAGAATATTATACTAGACCCAGCGGAACTGAGGTATTAGAGAATATTATATACCTCTCCCGGCTTGTAGGGGAAAGCTCGTTTTACCCTACAGCCACTTGGGCCATCTGTCGACTATATCCCGACGAAGAATGGAACGCCGACCGGGCTTCGGTCCTTCGAGATACGGGCCGAAAATAAAGCATTGGCAGTTCGGTTTTTCTGGATCCCTATATCGAAATACATCAAGACAATGGATCTTAAGACAACGCCGTATCTTCCGAACCTCGGATATACAGGAAAAAGGATCAAGCTTTTTTATTGCGGGTCAGAAAAGCCAATCTGTTCAGGCGATACTATAACAATAAAGACAAGTGATCCCAATAAATATCCTCTTTCGTCTTTCGGGCTGTTGGAGATACAATGGTTCTTGACTCGAGAATTGGGTTTGAGCGGTGCCGCCGATATTGATAGGGAGTATCTGGGCAGTGACTTGTTGCATTCTTTTCTGTCTTGGTTTTGGAATTTTATATACTATTATAGTATCTTTTTGTTGAGATATAGTAGCCTAAACATACCAAGTTTTGGTGTGTTTTGGGCTTCGTTGCAATACAGTTTGACCCAGTATTCTATAAATTCTTTATTAGAACCTCACAACAGAACAATCAACAATTGCCTCATATATGAGAATTCATGAGATAATATGTAAGCAGGAGCGCACGTTTGGTGGAAGACAAGGGGCGACCCCAGCTACAGGATTTCATCCTTGGCAATATATGAAGGAGAGCTCTGCATAGGGAGAGGATAAGTGACGGCCTCGGCCCGATCAATGATCCTCGCCTCGGAATTGGCCTGGATAGGATTAGTAGCTGAGGGGAAAAAGGAACGAGTAGAAGTCACGGTCACGATAGCTAGGACGCTTTAGGGCAGTGCAACCATGCGGCATTTGTTTGGGCAACAACAGCTGCTACGACCTCAGCTAACCGCCCCCCCCCCAACCTCCCTTCTTGTTTTCACTTCGCTTCTACACTCTCTGAAACATCTCACAAAATGGCAGATCATCATTCATTATTTCATTCTCATCATGATATATCTGTTATCCACGTTGAGCCATGAGTCAACCTGGTGCGTTTTACAACAGCAATCAAATCAGAGCAGTAGAAAACCGGTATCCCTTCTCAAGTCCAACCATCCATCTCGATCTTTTTGGAGCGAGAGAGCCCTACTCTCGGTTTCTCCCCATGCTCAACGGACGATCGATCGTCTTGCGTCGGCTGGTGCCCACGCGCAGCATGGGGACGAGGTAGGGGTCTGGGTGACTATGTGAGGTAGTCAGTGGCCCTTCTTCTTCCGTGGGCTCCCCATCTTCTCCCTTTTTCTTCGATCCTCTTTAGTTCTCAACGCCGATCTTGACCTTCTTCTCCGGAGGAGGGACCACCTGATCCTCGGAGGCACCCTTCAGGGTGGGGAGCTCCGAAATAGCCTCCGCGATGATCTCGAGGGACTTCTTGATCTCATCATCGGTGATCACGAGGGGCGGAGCGAGACGAATGATATTCTCGTGGGTTGGCTTGGCCTGGGGGGCGAGATTAGCACCATCCACATCAACAGCTGGAACATTCGAAGTACTTACCAACAAACCCTTTTCCTTCATCAACATACAGAGATCCCAGGCAGAGTGTCCATTGGTCTTCGACTCGTCAATAACAATGGCATTGAGCAGACCCTTACCACGGACGGTCTGGATCATGGGGCTGTTGATGGCCTTCAGACCATCGCGGAAGACGTGACCGAGCTTCTCGGCCCGCTCAACCATTTGCTCCTCCTTGACGACTTCCAGGGCCCGGATGGCCACCGCACAGCCCAAGGGGTTACCACCGTAAGTCGATCCGTGAGTACCGGGTTCGATGGTGAGCATAACATCCTTCCGGCCCAAAACACACGAGACGGGATACATTCCGCCGGAGATGGCCTTGCCCAGCAACACCAAATCGGGCTTGATGCCGCTCCATTCGTGGCAGAGAAGCTTACCCGTGCGGGCAATACCAGTCTGGATCTCATCGCAGATCAGGAGAACATTGTACTTATCGCACAGGGCTCTCGCCTCCTGCAGGTAGTCCTCATCCGGAACGACGATGCCGGCCTCACCCTGGATGGGCTCGACCAGGAAGGCCGCCAGGTTGGGGCCCGCTTTCTCAAAGGCCTCCCGCAGAGCAGCCTTGTCGTTGTATGTGATGGGCTTATCGGTGCCGGGAATGTTGCACCCAATGCCGGGCAGGTAAGGACCATAGTTCTCACGCGACTCGGGGTCAGATGACAGGGAGATGGCAGCAAACTAAATGGGAAACGGACCGGTCAGCTGACTTGAGTTATCTCACGACAGTTCGTCGATGCAGCACTTACCGTACGACCGTGGAAGTTGTTCTCGGCACTCAGGACGATCGCCTGGTTCTCCGGAATACCCTTCACCTTGTATCCCCACTTCCGGGCGATCTTGATACCGGTTTCGACAGCCTCCGCACCCGTGTTCATGGGCAGAACCATATCGAAACCGAAGAATTCAGTGACAAACTGGGCGAAGCGTGGGAAGACATCGTTATAGAAGGCACGAGAGCTCAGAGTGACCCGGGACGCCTGTTCCACGAGAGCGGCCACCAGTTTAGGGTGGCAGTGGCCTTGGTTGACCGCAGAGTATGCGGACAGGAAGTCCAGATAGTGACGACCCTCGGGGTCCCAGACCGAGGTGCCCTGAGCCCGAGCGAAGACGACGGGGAGAGGATGATAGTTGTGAGCGGCATAATCATTCTCGGCCTGAATCGCCTCTTGGGTGGAGGCGGCGTGGTAGGCACTGGCGCCGTTGCTTACACTGTGACCATTGGTCTTGGATGTGCCGTTTGAGCCGTTGACCGCCATGTTAGGCAGGAAGGAATCTATTCAGGGGAGAAACAGCGGTGGGAGATGGTAGTTATGGTGGGATACAGAAGGGGATGGGGTTGTGAGAACGAAAGAGGGAAGGACAGGACAGGACTCGAGAGCGAGGAAGAGCGAGTTTAAATAGAGAAACAAAGAATTCATTCACCAGACGCCGTGGTGGGCATGAGCCAAGCGAGCCAGAGAATTCGGCGAGATATCAAGTAAAAAAAAGGCATAGTGGAAAGGCTATACCTCTAAGTGCAGGTGCAGCCAGGCGTGATTCCCCTAAGTGCAGGTGTATCAGCGTCTCATACCCCTATGCGCAGGTTTAGCCGCGACCTCCATAGCCTATGATGCAAATCGTCCCATGGCTCTTGCGCGCTCCACTCTTTTCCGCCCTCTCCCACTCACAATTCGTTCATTACGAGTCGTCGCCCTTCCTCCGCCTTTCCGCTCCCGGTTAAGACCCGGTCGGACACTCTCGCTCTCTCCAGCTTTCCGATCTAAGTTAGCCGTTAGAAACGTCGCTTGTCCTTATCGCCTTACTAGTCGCCCTTATCCTCTCTGGATTTGGTTCCTGGTAAGGGGTTCCACCACTGCAACCATGTCAACTTCGTCACGACGGCGGAGATCGCCTTTAGAACGCTCTTCGTCGCGATCGTCTTCCTCCGCATCCTTGTCTTCCTCGTCTTATGCGTCGTGGGCATCAACCACTTCTCCGCCTTCTCGCCTGAGGCCACCCCCCCCCTCAAGCTCAAGCTCAACATCAACATCAACATCAACATCATCATCGCGAGCACGCACAACGACCGTGTCCACCTCTCACGTCTTCCTCTTTCTCGTCGCCTTCCGTCTGCTCAACGCCTTGTCCCTTCGCACCTTCTTCCAACCCGATGAATTCTTTCAATCGCTTGAACCGGCGTGGCAGACTGCGTTCGGCGAAACCCACGGGGCTTGGATAACATGGGTCAGTCGAATTATTGGCACATCGACACATGTCTCGGCGGAATGAAACTAACTGGCGCGGATTGTATCCTTCTGCAGGAATGGCGACACCATCTGCGATCCTCCATTCATCCTCTACTATTTGCTACCGTTTATTCCATCGCCGACCTTGGCGCGCGCGTTCTTCGTCTCTCCCCCGCATTCCGTGCTGATCTCCTCATTGTCGCCCCGAAAGTGGCGCAAGCCGTTCTCTCTGCCATTGGAGATCTGTATACGTGGAAATTAGCCCGTTACGTGTACGGACGTCGCAGTGATGAAGCCTGGGCTGCTGTATGCTCGAGCCCGCCCGATTTAGAGTATCCGGAGACTGATCGAGATCATAGCTTGCCTTGACCGTCCTCAGCCCTTGGCAATGGTTCTGTTCGACACGGACTTTATCCAATTGCCTCGAGACCACAATTACGATTGTCGCGCTCAATCTATGGCCATGGGAATGGTCGTCCGAATCCACACCACCAGTTCAACCGAGGAGGAACACGCGCTCCACTGCGAGGGATAATGGGGCAATTGACACCGGCGATGGAGCTTTTATTGTCAGGTACATTTGTTTCCTTCGAAATGGTACGGGCAATCTTGCTGAGAAAATACCTGTTAGGCTGCGCAAGTGTCTTACTCTTGCTGCATTTGCGTGTATCTTGCGACCGACAAACATCCTGATATGGATGGGCTTAGCTGGCGTCGCATGGTTTCGGAGCGCTTGGCGCGAGCGGACCATCCTCTGTCGCGAGGTTTTGCTTTGTGGGTAAGTTATTCGGAGTGCATTTCAAGTCTAATAGCTCACCACTATCTAGCGTCACGGTTCTCACCGGATCAGTCGTTCTGGATCGCCTTTACTACGGACTTTGGACGTTTCCGCCACTTAGATTCCTGTACTTCAACATATCCCAATCTCTGGCGGTTTACTATGGGAGAAATGACTGGCACTATTATGCAACCCAAGGCTATCCTCTTCTGCTTACGACCGCACTACCCTTTACCCTTGTCGGCCTCTATCGTACACTGACCCAGTCCCGGTCAACCACAGCAAACACGCAGCACGCGTCGGTGCAAACACAACTGGCAGCGATTTGCCTATTCATGCCGTTGGTGCTCTCGCTCATTTCCCACAAGGAAGTGCGGTTCATCTACCCATTGCTGCCCACGCTGCATGTCTTGACGGCCCCGCCACTGGTGGACTTCTTTCTCCCGGCTGTCTCTCATTCAAGCGGGGCATACATGCCCAGGCGGCTGTCTCTCGTTTTCTTGTTGCTGGTCAACGTCACCATTGCGATCTACACATCTGTATACCATGCCTCTGGGGCCATCAACGTCCTCTCG
Source organism: Aspergillus nomiae NRRL 13137 (assembly GCF_001204775.2). Lineage (NCBI taxonomy): Eukaryota > Fungi > Ascomycota > Eurotiomycetes > Eurotiales > Aspergillaceae > Aspergillus > Aspergillus nomiae. The sequence continues at coordinate 29,547 of NW_015378180.1, read as the reverse complement.
TACCTCCGCGACCAGCAGCAAGCCCACACCACTGTTGGCAACTCTCCATACTCGCCCGGTGCTTCGCAGCGGATCACGGCCGGGTTCCTCATGCCCTGCCACAGCACCCCATGGCGCTCCCACCTTGTCGATCCGAATATTCATGCCTGGGCGCTTTCCTGCGAACCACCTGTCGACTTGAATGAGGCTCAGAAGGCCGTATACGTCGACGAAGCCGATCAATTCTACAATGACCCCAGCCAATTTCTGCGCAACAACATGGTTGGCGGACTGCGCCATTTACCTCGAAAGCCCAGCTATCTGGCTTCCTCCAAACCTCGAGAAACCAGCCCGCAAGCCTACCAGCAAGCCACCCCGCACGAATGGCCCGACTATCTTATCTTTTTCGCCCCATTGGAACCCACCCTCCACAGCCTCCTCCGTAGCAGTTCATACGGCGAGTGTTGGCGTACCTGGAACACCGCCTGGCACGACGACTCTCGTCGCCGAGGCGACATCATCGTCTGGTGCCTCGACCCAACTGAACAAGCCGCCTGGCGATCAGCGACGCGGAAGCGTACCCTTGAGCATCGCGACCGTCAATTCGATCGGATCGTGGAAACATTCCGGAAGAACGCTCCTGGTCAGCGGAAATCCTCTCCTTGGACCCGATGGATATCATCTCTATCGGGGCAATCGGCATCCTCATCCTGGTCCTGGCCCTGGGAACAGCGCAGACGGACCTGGCTGGGAATCCAGTTACCGGTGTGGAAGAAGTCCTCATGGAACCTTCCCTCATGGACCTTGCCGAAATCTTCCAAGAAAAAGACCAGAGCCGTTGATCGGGATCTCTGGTCTTAAAAACTTGCATTCCTCTCCCAATCTACGGTTCTTTGATTCACTTCTTTGAATATATTCTATTTTTTGTATCAAAGTTTAGATAGATACCTCGCTCCATCTTAGTCAATAATCCAACCCAATTTCATTGGCCCCGAGTCTATACACATAACCGGTTCAGCTCTATATGTAGATTGCCATAGAGACTAGAAAGATCCTATATATCTATCTATTTATATACCGAGCCTTCATAAGACTGAAAAGCCCAATGATAGTTAACTCTCAACTTCTCATCCGATCTCCCTCAACGCCAGAGATGCACAAATAAATGTACTAATACAATCAAAGCACGCCAAAGAAACAAATAAATATATGGATCCAGGTTCAAGCGGTCTGTAGATACAAGACACAGACTGGAATATGTACCGAAAGCTTTTTCCATGTGCATACATATCTATACATAACTGTACGTGGTGGCGATATGCATGGATATAAAATATGTATGGGTAGATATATGTAGATATGAAGGTATGTATGTACTAATCAAATCAACCATACCGCGCACTCAAACTGGCGAATGCATCGGGGCTGTGTCGGCCGTTTTGGAAGGCGTTGATATCGACGCTTTGCTGGCTCATGTGGCCCTGCGGTCTTGGAAAGGCGCTTGGTGCCGCGGGCGGCATGGTGTTGGATTTCATGGGCATGGTGAAGGTGCTGTATTGGGGGTTGGAGTTGGGGTTGGGGTTGTTGGAGGTATGCTTGTTGCTGTTGCTGTTGGGGAAGTCCGGCAGCTGCTGCTTGAGTGGTGAGGAAGGGGTTCCGGGTGCCTGCGGAATGGAGGTCCGTGGGTTGCTGTGGTTGCGTAGTAGCGGCATAGCCAGGGGCCGGTGCCGGTGCTGCTCCCGGGCCGGGAATCGCTCCTGTGGGTTGAGACTGCTCTGACGTTGCCGATGCTGGTGGAGAAAGGCCGTACAACGACAGAATGCTGTTCTTGTCCATGCGGCCGGTCAGCTGCGGGGCTAGATGCTGCGCGGGCGCTGTAGGCCAAGCTGTGATTGCACCTGGTACCCCGCACTTTGCGGGGTTGGGGGCGCTGTCATGGGTTGGAATGGATTGTGGGATGCTTGCATCTGCTGGGGTGGTTGAGCCTGGAATTGGGGCGGTTGGACTTGGAGTTGGGGAGGTTGAATTTGTTGCTGTTGCTGCTGCTGGAACGGCGACGCGGTACCGAACGGGGAGGTGGATGATATAGCTGGCATGGTGTTGGCATGTCGAGGGGGATGAGGATATCCGGCCGGAGCCTGACTTGGGGGTTGCATCGAGTTGAGTTGCGAAGGGGGTTGGGTGAAAAAAGGATTTGTTTGCGGCTGAGCGACACCGGGGGTTTGGTTGGGAGCTGCAGTGAAGCTGCCGGATTGGAAGAACGGGTTGTGACCACCATCAACAGGCTGCGGTGACTGCACGACGGCACCCTGGGAGATTGTTGGCATCACAGGGGGGGTCATCGGCTGTTGGTAAAGAGGCTGAGGGAAAGATGGCTGCTGGTTGGGATATCCCCCGGTTGAGTGTGGGAATAACGGTTGCGAGACCTGAAGGTGTTGGAACGACGCCTCAAGCGTCTGTGCAGCTGGTTGCGGAGTAGGAACATCGAAAGGGTTGTAGGACTGCCCAGCAGGCTGAGTGGGCTTGGAATCCAACTGATCAAAGGGATTGCTGGAGGCTTGCTGTCTAGCAGTATCATTGGCCGTGGTTGTTTGAACAGGCGTTCTGCCCTGCAATGATGGGGGACCCTCCCCCAGTCTGACCAGAGTCTCGATTGATTTGTCGAGATTACCGTCCAAGCCCTTCAAAACGGCAGAGTTTCGATACTCATTGGTAAAGCCCATACTCCGCAAGGTGGCCATCTGAGTCTCGTGGGATGCATTGCTACTGCCAACAGAAGCCCCCATGCCCTGTGAGACTGCTCTGGGTGATTCATAGGTTTCAGAGCGGGGAGGCATGGCTTGCCGGTTGGACAGTCGATGGAGGCTGGTCGTAGACGAGGCCGATCGCAAACCGAAACCATAGGGCCGGGCAGGCTTGGGAGGAAGCGGAGGAGGAGCGCCTTCTGGAGAACGATCATCGCGAGTACCTTGACGACTAGGGGGTTTCGGTTTGCCTTCTTCTAAGGTCCGGTACTGGTACTTCTGACGAATAAACCGTTCCATGCATGCATCGGACTCGTCGACATCAGCAGGAACAGGGGGCTTCACGTTCCGAGGGTTAAAAATCTTGTTCATAAGGTTGTTCCCGTGCGATTTCATGTTCTGATAAGGAGTTTCCCTCAGCGTCAGCTCCAGAGCACTGTACGGCAAAGGCTCACGCGACCACTCACATCGACTTGTTCCGTCGTCCAGCTATCCATACTCAAGGATTTGACCTTTGAGATATGAGTGCCCATCTTGCGGTGCAGCGCGGCGCACCGCATGCACAGGAAAATACCCATCTATAGACATTATATCAGACTCCTGCGTACTCTGGAAAATCGCAAGCAATAGCTGGTGACGGTATACATACATTCCAACTGGCCCATCCTATCAAGAAACACCATACGTTAATATCGCAATGTTCCAGAAGCGCAGAAACCAAGACATCCCGCCGGACTCACCTGGATTCATTGCTTGGCAATCGGCGCATCGGTCATTGCCAGGAACCGACCGAATGAGGTCTTGCAGTGCCCGCTCATTGCGGAACTGCTGACGTTTGCTGATACCGGCCACCATGATCACGGAAGGTCTCGGCGAGGGCGAGAAGTTACTTGAAATTTCCCCGCACAAAGACAGTGATATTTGTCTAAGCCCGTCAGGGGCAAGAATGATAGACGAGGAGAGAAAGCGTTAGTGTAGCGTTAGGGGAATCAAACACGGCAAACGGGCCGAGCTTCCCGAGTACAAGCGGTCGGAAATGTTTTAGGCGAAGAGGCAGATCATATTTCGTTCGACCGGATAGTATTGTATTCTTTTTTTTCTTTCTTCTCTGGACTGGCAAATTCCCGCGGATTCAAACAATATATACGTACTAGGGGTAGCCGTAAACACTAGGGAAGAAGAAGAGGATATGTGTGTGCGTCGAAGAGTAAAAGGAGAAGAAGGATGGATGAGATGTGCAGTGGATGTGGGGAAAGAATTGACCATTAGTGGTTCCTAAGGCATGGAATTACTATATTGGTCTGTATCCAGATTCCATCCTTCAGATAGCGCGATTTTTCCAGGCCCAAAGTGGGTTCCCCTGCTTAGTGACCGGACCAAAATGCCCGTTTTGAATCCTTTTAGATTGCACAATCATCACAGATTTAGAAGACTCAATTCCGACCCTAATATTCCACATGGACCTTGCTTGCACGCTATTTTTAAGATTGGCCACCCATCTAGTATTCCACCTCTACGAATGATACACACAACCATTCAAGAACTATCGATATGTCCATCCATGTCTATTCATAGCCTGAAACAACAGGGTCCCGTATATAGAACGGTTCTCCACTCATATCAAACAGCAATTGAGCAGGAGTAGAGCAACGAGAGGGAACCAGAATTGCATATACTCGGACGGTCCAGCGAGGGAGAACTTAGAAGTGGATCAGACACACATTGCTGGCGATGGGAGTTTTCTCTTCAAGTGGGATAGTATTTTTCAAGTACAAACTTCATTTTCATACCATCAGCCCTATTTTCTTCCTTCTTCCTGGCCATCTGAAAGACTTGCTTCGTCCTCAACATCTCAGGACCGAAGTACTTATCAAACACAACAGGCGACTTTTAGTGCTTGGACGAAGACATGGCTACTTCAAGTCCTTGGGAATGTATTGAGAATAAACTACCTACGCATTAGAATACAAGGGGAGTGTCCAAGCTCGTAAAATTCCACCCAATCGAGTCACATGATATCATTGAGAAAAAGAGAGAAAACAAGTAGTCGAGAAACGGGCAAAGAGCCGACGAGATAGCTTCCGCCCCCTCGAAAAGCCAAATCGCTAAGCAAATCAGAAGTCAAGTACTGTTCTACACAAGGTGAGTCACCTGGAGGTTCTGCACAGAGTCATTCACCTCATGCTCAGGCTGGGGAGGGTGATACAAACGCGGACCGACTAGGCAGCTGCAGTGCCATTGACGGGGGCTTGTTGGTAGTAAGCGTAGGGGTTGGGCTGCGGTGTGGGAGCCGCGGGGGGTTCAGGGGCGGGGGTAGCTTGGTTGGCGCTTGGAGGCGCTTGAGCTTGAGCTTGAGCCGCGGCGCCGGTCTTTGCATGGGCAACGGATGCTGGGCCATGGACTTCGCGATCCAGAGTCATGTACTCCTTCGCCGCGTCCTTGGTCCCTCGCTCAAGCAAGTAGACCATATAGATCTGGACAAGTTCTTTCACAGCATCTGGAGTAAGAGTACTCTTAGACCGGATGTCATCCATGACCTGCTTAATGCGCTCGTACTGGACATTCTCCACCTCCGAGCTTGTGGGCTGCTCCAACTCGAATGTAAGATAGCTCGTCCAGAATGGCCGGCTGTCAAGGTAGAACTGTTGGTTCTGTTGATACACCTGCCGGGCCTCCTCGGCAGAGCCCTTGATCTTCCATAGGAGTCGGGCCCATTCCGCAACCAGAGCCGCCTTGGTGGCCAAGTCACATTGCGGCGAGTCGAGCTGACTCTTGTACACCTCAATTGCGGCTTCGAGACCACCGTGACGGCGAGACATATTGGCCAGAGATACAATTGTTTCGACGTGATTGGGGAGATGAATGAGGATGGCGCCGTGGATTTCCTTGGCTACATCTACCCGTCCTGACATCTCCTCGAAGTAGGCATATTGAAGGCGAGTAGCTGGGTTAGCAATCGGCACATACAGATAGCTTGCGCGCTGGTAAATGTTCCGCACTTCCTCCTCCTTGCCGGGCTGTGCGGCCATCCAGCGGGCATAGCGTTGCCAAAACTCGTCGTAGTGGGCACACGTGACCAGACAGCGCTCATACAGGAACTGGGTACGTGGGTATGAACCCTCGGTCTCCTCAAAGTCCAGGTACTTTCTCCAGTTGGACAGCTGGCTCTCATCCAGTTCAGTCACATGGAAGTATGGACGCTTGATCTCGGACTCATATGTCCAACGCTTAGTGGTTTCCGTCTGTGTCTTGGAGAAGATTTCGAGATGGTAACTATCAACACGCAGTCTGATGTCCCTCTCGACCTCGGCCTCGGCCTTTGCGCCCGGAGCAACCTGTCCGGAAGCAGCATCAAGCTCCGCACGGAATTGAGACAGTGTCTCTGGAGGAGCTAGCTCTACGACCGGACGAGTCTGTGCGAGCTGCCTATAGCGCTCGAAGTAACGAGCATATTGATGCATTGGGATGTGGATGACACGGCCAAGAATGGCAAAGATCTTGTCAAAGGCTTCCACTCGCTCCTCAAACTCGATATACTTATCCCAGAATGGGTGTGCAAGGAAATCTAGACCAACACTGGTAGCTCCACGTTCAAATAGCCTACAAAATTAAAGACATGTTAGCAATTTGGGTTCGCCAGCCACGGGTATGGGGACGGGAGGGCGAGAGGCAAAGGGAGTTGGCAAGGATGGCAAACATGAGCATTTAATCTTCAGTGCGAGCCCAAACAATTGAACGACTAAGGTGAGCAAATTGTGAAAAACGTTTCCCCCGTCTGCATCGTGCGCAGAATAGGATCCACCGAACAGAGTCACTGGGCTTGATATCCGTGCAAGGAGTGATGCTTGGTCTGAAAGCAACAATGTTCAAGGGCAAGGAAACAGCCTGAGAATGTCATGGGTGAGAAGTAACTCCAGTTGAATCCGGGTCAGGCAAACATCTCACCCATCATTGAAGGGAACTGTTGTCAACGCTTTTTGCATTATGCGGTTTCGATACCACAATAATGTTCGTGCTGCCTTGGTAACGGTTACAGGGGGGAGGAAGGAAACCAGCTCTAATATACTTACTCTCGAATGACGTCGGCATCATGGGAAGTCTCTGCCTTGAAGGAGCAGTAGTTGGTCCAAAGGTCGACGGATGGAGAGATGCTGGCAACACCTCGTTCGTAAACCTACAGAATCAGCGATGAACACCCCCCAAGAAGGAGAGGAGAGCGATAGATAATCCATACCATATCTGCTGCCTCCGTTCCGGTAATAGAGAATTCCAGGTCGGCATATTTCTTCCAGTATCCGAATAGTAGTGGAAACTTGGCGAGGAATCGGTCGTAGACATTCCGGACGGTGGTGATAGCTTGAGGGTTGGAGTTGCGGTTAATTCCTCCTTCAAGCGCCTCACCAGCGCGAACTAGTCGTTCCCAGGTCTCGAAGTTATCCGGGTCATCGACCTATATTTGTAACAGAATGTAAGTCATGCGCCGCATAGGTCCAGAACAGGGAATAGACGTATCATACCAACTCGACCTCAAGCTTCCTCAACTCCGCATTTTCCTCCTCGGAGCCTCCATAGTTGTAATCCGCCATGATGGCAGTCAGTCGTGGACTAATTACGGCGCTTAATGATGCGCAGGGTATAGAATCGCACTCAGCGATGAGAAATAGCGATCACGGTGCAAATAGAAAAGGACAACACAAACAAGACAGGCAGCGACAGGAGAATAGACGTTAGGTTCCGCAAGGGAAGAGATCAAAACTCTCCAGCCACACCCGCGCCCTTTTTTACTTTTGCCGAGCCTCACCCAAAACTGGCTTAGCGCGCATTTCAATTTCTCCAACTTGGACGAGCATCTGGAAGCACTCCCCGTGATCAAATCAACGAGAACCCATTCTCACCCTCTGACCCGATCGGAATTTTGTCTCGCCCCGGAAACGAGCAGGTGCGACAAACCCTTCCACTATGTCGACCACCCAAGCAGCTGGCAGCTTGGTGAGCAAGCTTCCTCAACGACTACGCAACTTCTTTGCCCGCTATCCTCCGCAAATCTATTCCGCGGCCGTGGCACCACGCCCAGAGCCCACAGGAGAGGTCAATGCAGAGTCTCTGCCATCGCCCTACACACCCAACAGAGACGCGAAAGGCCACAAGCGGCCAGACCCCACCGAGTCCTCTCCGTCCCGATCTCTTCTTTACTCCGACCCAGATCATCCCAACCCATTCTTGCCTCGCAAGAACTTCCGCACGGGCAAATGGATTGGCCCCCGATATGGACTTCGGACACAGGCCGATCTGGTGAATCTGGCCAAAAAGTACAACGTTGAGGCTCTACTACCTCCAGGCCGCAAATCCACCGAGTTTAAGGAGACGAGAAGGGAAGAGCGCGGATTACAGATCAAGGGTACCGGTATTGGACAGAAGGTCAAGGGTCACAAGTGGGAGCGGACGATGGAGTCTCGCTTGGAGGAGAGACGCAAAGCTATGATGGAGATGCCGGAGATGATTCGTTTGTGGAAGCAGGTGAGTTTTCAATTTGGACGGGACAGGTTTCCTCAGACGCTGACGTTTTGGCTCGCAGAGAGGTCACGGTCGTGGCTGGAAACAATGGCCCAAGAGGTAAATGCATTCTTGGATACCATTTTCGCTACTGTGAGATTTTATGTAATGTTATATCTTTTGCCGGTCCTCAGATCGCACGGCTCCATTGATCATTGTCGGGGTTTGGACGGGAGTTCTTGTTCTCATATATGTACAAATAGATATTCATTAAACTTACACATTGAACGTAGACGCACTGTCCATCTTTCGATAAATGATGCTAGCTACTATGTTTTTCTTGATGGACTATTCTCTATCGGGAGAGCAAAGACTTTAAGAGTGATGTATTAATCCTTTACGTACGACTAATTTAAGAAATCTGCGGCGTCACAACATCCCCTACCATAACTGTGCAAGATTTAGGGTTGCCAGCATCCTGCAAAAGCTCCATTTTAGATAGAGAAGCGTGCCTTCCAAACACGATCTTACTGTTGATCTTCCTAGTCTTCACCAGTGTCGAATAAGGCTCCTCTCGACGGGTGCCAGTATAAGGGTCAACGCAGACCATCTGACACCGTTGACATGATCCGAGCACATCAAAGTCCAACTGTTCCGGTCCAACAGAGAATGACTCCCAAGTGTCTTCTATATATGGACGCTCGGCGTTAGCTAGCCGGTGAAGATTCTCGGCGACCACAATGTTGGCGCGGAAAACATCGGCTTCTACGGCCCTTGCTGGAGTGCTGTGGCTGGGTCTAGGGCTGTACTTGATGTTTTCGTTCAGGCGATTGACTGACGAGCGAGAAATGAGGAGGATTGGGCTCTCGTTGGATAGGAGTATAGGTGGTTGTTCAGGCGTCGGTGATGGGTCTTCTGGGAAAGAGCCAGGCATGAGGGCTCTCTGGCTTCTTCTAGACGAACGAGTGGGATTTGAAATCCTAGTGGAGATTTGTGGCGGGAACCTTGCAAGTGTACACGGTACACCAAGGAAGTTAGAGAAGAAAGAGGCTACTGCAGGTGAGGAATATGCCTGGACGACCACTCGGTCACCACAGACGTTAGAGGATTTCGCGCTCTGACACAGCGAGGTGGTAACTAGATTAGTGATTTCGCGGCGGAGAGAGACCTCCAGCTCTTTTGGGTCCGACCCGCAGGTAATACGAAGGACACCACGCTCCAGGTCGATGACCGGCCGTATCAGCGCCATGCGGGGATATTTCTTCATACTGAGAGCGGCGCCAGTACCTTGATGGATAAGACACCATTCTCGATCCCATGCGAGGCCTTCTCTTTTGATCTCCCAGCGTTGATCATCGGGAACCTTGAACGCTCCACAGCTCTTGATCGGATACACTGAAAGGCTCTCCACGTAGAAGCTGGGCTCTTGCAAGCTAACTTCCATCGGTGGAACCAGAGATATACATTCCGGCGCCTTTTCGATGTAAAACTCGTCAATGAACCTCGTGAATGTGTCAATATCTCTGAGGTTGGAGACCGCACCGAGACTGACTCTTAAGATGCCAGTCGGCCTCCCATCCATGACGTCGTGATCATCACCACAGCGCAGTCCAGCGGAGAAGTTACGGAGCAATTCAGGCCCGGTCCAGCCAAGGCTAGTTGCCGTTCCTCCCGGGTTGCAGTGAGATCCTGACCGGATATGTATCTTCTTGACATTCGCGAGCCTCTCAACTTCAGACTTTCCAACCCACGCACCAGAGCTATTCCGTATGTTGAACGCAATGATCGGCCCTTGCGTGAGATTGTCAAAGTCTGATTCTGGGGACATATACAAATGACAAACTTTCTTCCCATTGAAATGGGTCATCGTGGCCAACCGGTTGTGTAGCCGCTTTGCCAGGTAGCGTGTGTGGGACGAGACATTGCCCATCGATCCAAAAAGACGTTCATGTGCAGACAACGCAGAATCAAGCGCAATAATATTATGGAACGGCAAAGTACCATCCTCTAAGCGCTCGTGGATCGTGGATTTCTTTGCATGCCATGGTGTTCCTTGGGCCAGAACCATATCAACTGTCCCGCCGCCGAAGAACTTGCGTTTCGCAATAATGCCTGCCGCACTTTTGCGCACGATCAGGCGCCGAGATCGGGAAATCCGAAAATTTTATAGAAACTGAGCGCTGTAAAATCAGGCGCAGCAGATGCATCACTCAGGTCCAAGGGTGAAGTGGAAACGAGCGATGCAGCATCAAGCAGGGTATAAACATTTGCCGCGTTTGAACTCCCATCCCGTATCTTCTTACACCACTGCATAGGACAGCGACGACCGTTCAAATTGGACTGCCCAGGGTATGCAAATAGCCTGGGGAAGTTCTTTTGATCGGTAACCAACTCCGATATCCATTGCTCAACCTCACCACCGGTCAGGAAGCATCTATGCCCCTTTTCCGCAATCTCCCGCGCTCCTACCAGGCTCGTATGCGCATCTATAAAGTATCCATACCAAAACCCCTGTGGCGATGAGTCCCGGAACACATCCGCCACTAACTTAATGGCAGCTGTAGCATTCGCTACGAATACGAGATCAAACTCATCCGGGTCCGCATTAAAAAAGCGAAGTGCCCTGAGGCGGATATCATCTATGCGCTGTGTAGACAGCTGGGATGATGCAGATCGAGAATGAGGATTGCCGAAAAGGTTCGAAGTCAGGTCGCGTGCGAAGGAGTCGATCAACGACTTGGGATACAACGTTGTGCCGGCATGGTCTAAGTAAGTCGTATCTTGATACCAATGTTAGCACAGTCCTAGATATGCCTCCGACTTCTAGAGTTCTGTCGCAGAGGCCCACCTTTGAGGAAGGGATACTCCCGCTCTCGGATGACGTCCACGTCCTCCGAGTACCCGGTACAGTATTCGGCACGGTTCTCGGTTTTGCTTTTGGCTTGCATGTTTTCACACAGTGATAATGTCAAAGATATTTGAGCAGTGCCAGTGTCTCTTGCCAGCAGCAAGCGGTCTTTATAAATACCCGAGTTGAGGAAGAAATGTGCCGGTAGGGCGTAAGGATCAGTGGCGACAGGTGACCTTGGGAGGGATAGAACGTTGGGCCTGGCCAATCGTCATTCGAACTCTTGGAGAAAACATCAGGCGTGATAGCCGTAGATGCTGATGATGCAATGTGATCCAGGTGCTATGAGTGTAACTTGGTCTAGAGATCGTGATATGTCGTGGATTAGCGGTGGATTGGCAGGAGGCGGAGGTGCTGATACGTGCATGGAAGTCGCCATCGGAGGTCACCGAGGTAGAACTCCTCGGTCCCAATTTTGGTCTCTCGTCGCAGCAATGAGGAGCTGACAATTCGGGGTGTCAGATAGAGGGGCATGTAACCCTAGAACCTGCATCACGCTGGATTCAGAGTAGGATGAGGATTTCAACCAGCAGTCACATTGATGGAGAGAAGAGATGTGATGGGATTTCAGCTGCCCCACTGTTCATGGGGCCCTTATCGGTCGCGGGGCGATCGGAAACCACCGACTCCAGGAACGTAGATTGGAGGAATACCCGCCACGCTAACGGGAACTATATACTTCTATCACAATCCAGTCACCCTGCTTGAGGCTGCCTGAGTAGTTCGTCCCTAAATGAACTATACTCTACATGCTCACGAGCTAATGTAGGGATCTTCCTGGTAATCCACATGTGCTACCTGAAAATCCCATTCCAGACCAATCGATATATACTCGGGTACCTAGTCGTCTGGCTGACGGCCTAGTGCTTAGCTGAAAGCATGCTCTGAATTATGTTTGAAAGGTCAATTAGATAAAAATCTTGAGTCATAATATCACAAGGAAAGAAAAGGCTGTGCAAAATCAGGCTGAATCTGGTTGAGCCTGTGGGACGTCTGGCCCCAAAGCAGCGTATACAGAGCATCACAGGGTCAAAGAAGAGCACCCGACACGGGCGAACGCCGCTATGGAGTCCAAAATTCAATAAACAGAAAGCGTGTTGTCTTCCAAATAGTATCGTAATCATCACATCACTGTCACATCTCGTAGTTTCATTACCAACCTTTGTCTCTCTCCCGATGGGGGCGTTGTTTCATTTTCCGTTTTTCCCTTTTTTTTTCTCCTTTTTCTTTTTCTGTTTTCTCCGATTTTTTTCCTTTAGTGCTTTCCGCTTCCCATTATCTATGTCATCCAAGTCGTATCCGTAAATCATAAACTGCCTGAGGAAAGTAATGAGGAAAGATAGGTGAAATGGAGGAAATAAGATTAGACCACATATTGCGGCCGGCGATGGCTGGAGCTCCGACGGTGTCCATGTCCACGCCGACTGCTGTGACTTCTCCTCCGAATTGTCGTTGTCTCCTTAACAACCACATCAGACCGGGTGTGCATAAAAAGCGCCCAAAAGGCGGTCCAGAAGAAGAACACAACTTCCATGATGCCCAGCGCAAAGCAGGTCTTCAACATCGCACAATGTTTGTTGACCTGAAGGGCCAACGGGTTGCCTGTGCGGTAACCATAGGCTCCAAAGGGGCCAAGGGAGACCCACACAGAGCCCCCATCCCAATGGGAGCAGTTGGCATTTGCGATGAAGCGCAGTTGGTAGACCCCTGCAATGAAAGCGCCGAAGAAGAGGAGGTCAACAAAAGCGACAAAGGCGGCTGAGCGCTTAGTGGTCGCATGACGGATTAATGTGTCAAAGCACCAGAAGACTGCGATAGTGCTGACGATGAAAAGTACGAGGATGTAGGTCGGGGTGATCACATTGGCCTTCAGATATCCGTCGATAAAGTAAGCCTGTTTGAATGTTAGAATCTAGGCCCATGCCAGTGAAAAGAGGCGGGTGCGCCTGGTATGTCAGCCTTACCAGCATTCCAATGATTGGTATCAGGAAAATAATCTCCACGAGGCGATTGCAAATGAAGAAAAAACTGCCGATCATCTTGGTAGCCTTTCCACACGACGATCGTCGATGCTAGCTTATAACAAGAACGAAATTTGAATAGTGATACTCGATGTTGATGTAAGAAGAATCTTGAATGGTCGTAGCTGAGTAGCTATAGCGTCATCCAGATGTGATGAATAGGTTCTCGTATAATGGGCCGGAGATTGAAATGGGGACCTGGCGTTGACCGGGAGATGGACCGTATGGTTTTCAACTCGCCAGCTCAATCGCACGAGGCAAGACAGAGCCAGATTCTATGCAGAGACAATTATGCAGGGTTCAGAGTAAGGGGGCTTAATGGAAGGAAAATAAGAAGAAAAGTAATGCAAGTTGGGGTCATAGTCGAATGAGGGTGGCTGGTAAAATGCGACTGCGGGGTGGCTGGGAAACGGGAACATTGCGCCCAACAAACGGTAAAACGGTGGAGTAGTACCCTAGAAAACATGACTTTGAAACGATTAGTGCGACCTCGTACAAATTCTGGTCAATAAGAAATAACAACATTGCCCATAGTCCTCGTGGTGCATCTGCGAGCAAGCACTCGCTCGGCATTGTTTGTTTGGGACGTGGGGCGGCCACGAGGTTCTAGAGCCATGGTTGATGACCTAGCTTATCTATCGCTTATTGTTATCGCATTTTAAAACTATCAAGTAGACAGGTGACCGGGAAAAAGAATGTATCGTGCCAAACGCTATTATTCATACATGTTCATGCGGTATCACAGAAGATGACAATACAAATCAGTTGCGATGTCTAGAAATCAGAATATCTTTTCCTGGGTATTTATACCAGCCAAGCTCCGAGAAGTATCCAACTATGGTCATAACCCAACCCCAGAGAGTTGTGAAAATTTCGTAAATACTCTTAAATTCCCCTCACATTATTCAAACGAAAGTCATGATGTTCGTGGCACTGGCTGCAAGCCAGAATGTTTTTTTCAAGGTTCATCTCAAAATGCTCGCGGTGGTACGTCCGTCAATTCCCGTTCGCCGCCAGAGCGAACAGTCGTTACCGGTGGTGGATAAGACGCACTGACACCTGTAACTTGGGGTTGCATCTGGGAGTGATACGACGTATCCGTCTCGTAGCGAGGAAGATGTCCGCCGTTTGTCGGATTTTGTGTCTGAGCGTAGCCATGTTGCATTTCATATCCATCTGCAACATCTTCACTTGAAGACGACCAATGTCCGTCATCATCACGACTATACATATTCGTGGCATATGGGTTGCTAGCTGGAGGCATATACCTTGAGGCGCGTAATTGAGTGGGGTCTCTAGTGTCAGGTACGCCGGATGCATCAAGCCTCTCCTCCTCGGGATTCCGTAGAGCGACAGTGCTTTCGTTAGTGGCCACAAGAGGGGCAGTATCGCTTGGGGCGACCGGGTCTCTACCCCAAGACCGAATCGGATAAGCTCGCCCCTTTTTCCAAGGCTCTGTGATCGAGGGGAAGTACTGGCGGTATGCGATATAGGCACAGACAATGCCCAGAAGCGAGCCAGTAATCACATCAAAGGGATGGTGCCTCGCGTCCATAATCCGACTCACTGCGATAAGAGTGGCACCAATAGAAGGAATAATGATTATTATCGCCTTCCATACCTCACCGCGGTTGTCCATGAAATGCAGCTTCCCGCAAAGCCACAGTGTCAGATAAAACAGTCCGGCAAAGGAAGCTAAAACGATGTCAGTAAAAGATCACCTCCAAATATAGAGGGTTGCTCACAGCTGCTGTGTCCTACAAACGAATTAGCATCCAAAAAATAAGGTCATATTCCAAAAGATACGATCATACCTGAAGGCCAAGAACGAAAGCCATCCTTGATGATCGCCGGATCACCCGTACAGATTGTGTAATTTGACAAGCCACGGAATGGATCCTCACTTCCTGCTCGGGGTTGGCATCGATCGATGATATCTGGTCTGGGTTTGCCGCAAGCATTTTTGAGAACTTGGGTTATGAGAAACGCAAGACCTTGGGACAGTAGAAGGCCAAGAAATCCGCAATTGAATTCCCATAGTCGGTCCTTAAACCGGTATGGGCCTGTCAGCTTCCTTTTTCCAGAAGTTGGGTCAACAGGCTTGTGATGAGAAAACAACCCATCGATCAAGAGCGTATAGACCGCAATTATAATCAAAGGACCCACGCCGGAGATACAAAGGGCGAGTGGGATGGACACGCGCTCATGGACAGCGTAAGGGTACATAAGGGATATATTGTTCAAGGAGAAAGGCTGATGATAAGGCTCGAGAGAGTCGATGATGTAAAACCCGGCAATACATGCGCTGCAATCGTGACATTATCTCGTTAGCATGACCTCGGAGGTGTCTAACAGCCGGTCTGGGGTGCACGAACATGAGGATTACATAGTCAAGGATGTATCTGCAAATGCCAAATCATGGTTAGCAACACGCGCAGGATATTCATGAAGCATAATTAGACCGAGACCCACGAGATAATAATGCGCGGCCTTAGCCGCCGCTTTGAGAACGGCAGTTTGGAGGGAAGGTGGCCCATTGTGGTGGAGATTCGTTGGGATCAAAGATAATCATGAATTTCCACAGAGGAGTCCTGAGAATCAGAGTTTTGTCAGCTACTCTGTACAGCCAGAGACAGTGACTCGTTATAGCTGCGGTGAACACACCTGAGATGCTAGGCAGCTTTAGCGCTGCACACCAGGAGGATAATTCCAGGTAACCGTGATCCTGCGCGGTGACAGCCGGATAATCAATGAAGGAATGTAGCCCCCAAATGAGGTGAGAGTTCATGTAAGCACAAAAGAAGAAAAGAAGAAGTTCAAAGAAACGAAAATCTGGATACAAGGAAGAAGACAAAAGGGTCATGTTAAGTTGGTCGCGGATTTACCTCAATTGGGTGCCGCCTAAGGCAACAGGCAAGTGAAGTGGCTTGGATGGGCTTAGACCTCTTTCACTTGTGGGCACGCGAGTTAAATTAGAGGCCGAGAAGCGCCCAGACTCGCGGCCCCAAACTATACTAAACCACAAAATGGAAACCACTGCAGATCCACACCCAGGACCCTGAGCAGAACACAGTGGAATATTCATGCCATGCTATTTTTTTTAAATGAAGAGAAATGGTGTGGATACACTCTATATTCCCCCCCCCCCCCCCCATAGGCAGCTAAATTCGCAGGTCATGTATTGGTTCGTGTATTGATTCACTTAGTACCTTGCCATGTTGCCTGGTCGCGAAAGCTTGCGTAAAGAATAATGGCTCGTCTGTTGATCTCCATAATTACCCACTTGGGAGGTTTCACCGGTTGTCAGCAAATTGGGTTTTTCCCCCTCTGGGAACTCAAAAAGGGAAGCAATGCTTATTAAAGTCTTAGTATCATGCCGTAACTTTGTTGACCTCACGATTGACTTCACCGAGAAGATTTTTACTCACGACACGGTCGCTCTTGGTACCACCAGTTTATTTTCCTGCAAAATAGAATATAAGAGGAGGATTATATTCGAGTAAATAAGCCCTTGAGCATTGTAATATACACTTCAAGAACAACCACAAAAGTTAAAGAAATTTTTGCCCATTCGAAAACCGCATTAGAATATCTGTCCAGCCTGACCACTGAAAGGAAACAACCTTGCTGAAATATAAAAAGAATATTTTCGAATGATTAAACACAATGAGTCCGTGAATCATGTTCGCATTATGTCAGACTGTTAACTCTAGTCCGCTTACTCTAGCAGACAGTGATGTACAGACCGAGACTAGAATATATTTGTTAGCCATTACCTCTGTTGGACCAATAATGCAGGCAAACTTACGGGGATGGGTTGTAGTCCTCAAAGAAATTCAGTTCGGTGCTGCCAGAGTTCTTCATTTCGTAGCCGACGGCCTGGCCAGCCGGGCACTCAAAGGTGGAGATGAGGTAGGAATTACCGGGAGAGATAGTAAAGTCCCCATAGTCTTCCTTCACTGCCGGGGCGTTGTTGTAGGTGGTAGACTGGGTGGCAGCGGATTGGAGGGAAGAGAAGTCAACCTTGCCGTCGCCGCTGAAGGAGTAAGACGAGGTCTCAAGATCTTCCTTCTTGGGGAAGAGGAAGACAAGGCTGCACGTCTTTCCAGCGTCAGAGGAGGGGATGTCAAAATTGAAAATGGTCGAGACGGTGGACGAGATGGTGCCATTGAAAGACGTGCCAGCAGCCGTATCGGGTGAGGTAGAGTCGATAGGGATGATCAAGTGAGGATATTCATATTCGCCAGAGAGATCCATGGGGCAACTCCCACCCGCAGTGGAAGTACCAGACGGCTGAGCACTAGTCACAGTCTGGGAGGGCTGGCCACTCGAAGTTCCAGGGACACCAGGGGTGCCAGATGTGCCAGGAATGACCGGAACACTAGATGTGCCAGGGACACCGGGAGTACCAGACGTTCCAGGAACACCAGAGGTACCGGGAACTCCGGGAACTCCGGGGGTAGCAGAAGTTCCAGGAACACCTGGAGTGCCCGGAGTACCAGGAGTGCCCGGGGTGCCGGGAATACCAGGCACAGTCGATGACTCGGGGCAGTAAGTCGAGGTCACAGTCGTGTGAATGGTGACAACAGATCCACTGGATCCAGGAACCGGGGCGCTAGATGATGGACCAGGCACAACAGGTACAGAAGTACTAGATGATGAGCCAGGGATAGGAGTGCTAGAGCCAGGGACGGCGACTGAGCTAGAGCTAGAAGCAGAGCTAGAGCAAGAATCGGCAGACAACTTGATATCCTGGCATCCAGTCACATCAGAGCTCTCTGTGGTATAGATATTCAACCCGCCATTCTGGCCAGTCGCGCATGCAACGAAATCCGCATCACCATTGTACGAGACTTGGCCCTGAGAGTCGATAGACCAACCAGTCACGGGAGTGGCCCCTTCATCGCACTGGAATTGTGTAGTTGGACCTACAGGACTTGTTAGTTGATCAAGAGTATTATCAAGGCTTGCGAAGTCTTTCCGTACCAGTAATAATGCATCCACGACCGTTTCCATCAGTGAGAGCACCATTGGAGTCGATACAGAACTCTGCTTCCCCCAGTCCACCATGGATGCGGTTCTGTCCGTCATCAAGCTGTCCGACAGTCCCAGAAGCGCCTCCGGATGCAGTCAGGTGAAAGCAACAACTGTTACTCCTGCCAATAAGGGCATTCGCACCAGCAGCGAACGCCGCAACGGTAGCGAAGTTCTTCATAGTAAGATAAGCGAATGAAGCCACTTTGTGAAAACGAATGGAGCAGTCAAGTCTTAGTAAAGACCGTCTTGAGATTATTGAGATTGAGTTGAGAAGTATAAACAAAAGCAGGGTAAGCCATATTTATAAAGAAAGGTGGACACGTCAAGAAACGTCATAAAAGGTCCGGTATACCGGACGAAGTAAGTGAGTCGAATCTAAGGCTACCAGCTCCACATGTAGATCGAATAAATAGAAACAGATATGGCCAGTCACAATGCATAATGCAGAAGTACTGAACCATGGACAGGTGGGATGGAGGCGCAATTGACTGGATAAACAAGCTGACAACTGTCCGGCGAAGCCGGTCAGGCCTGGAAGCTCCGGAATTGCAAGGAAATGATGACGACGTCATACAGAGAAAAATCGCCGTGGAGAAGCATTCCCATAGAGGAAACAATCTGAGCGTTGGCTATGAGATCCAAGCCATATCAGTGGCCAAAAGCAGTGTAGAACAATGGGCCCACGGTGGATCCAGCCCCATCGGACGCCATGCCCTGATCTATGACCACAATTACATGGTTCAAAAAAGGCACTCGTAGCAACCCAAGTGGCAATAGTCCACCATCCACGGTACAGCTTTCATTTTGACCAAACACAGGCTCAAGATATCTGGAGGCCACCATGGATCGCCGATTCTATTCATAACTACCACAACTGACTAAGGCACTCTACTGCGTAGACGGAATGGACATCCCGATCAAAAACGTACCGAACTTTATAACGCCTCCAGAGACGAGATGGAGGATATTCCCGGTGTCCCTCAAGACCTTGCATCATGATGTTGTTGTTGACCATGGGTTCTTACACTACATACTGTGAAGCGTGAGAGGCCTCTGTCGGTTGTGGTTAACTCGGTCCATCAGCCGTCGCCAACAGCATGGATACTAACTCTGAACAGTGCGTGTAAGTCCTTTTCATGGTGGATTAAACAAAGGGTATCAAGTTTGAAGAACGAAGAGTGGACTGAAGTGGAATGGGGAAACTATTTCCCCGGATAGAACAAAGTGGGGCGTGGCGTCACACTCAGCGAATGGTAATACATCTTCTTGTTGGCTATTCCTCTTTCGAGCTAGCCAGTCATCATCCAAATGTGACCGATATCGATGGTCAACTAAACGGCTCAGTCCCTGTCAATGGGGAAGGTCTTAACGTCGATCAGGCTCGCCACGTAATGTCGGATTGTTGATTCCCTAGGATATCATTCTCGCTAGGCAACCTGCCAACTAGTCATGAACATTATGCAATCATTGCCTCAGACAACTATCACCACCCTCGTGTATATATAGAACCACGGCTGAAAGTAGCCCAAACCAGTCATATTGTTGAATTGCCCAGGCATCTTGTTGTACACAGTATGTGCTCTCACCCTGCAGGCTTTTCCCCCGATGGGTGGACGACCTTGGTTCGGATTTACTCCACATAGAATCCATGCCTCTTGGTACTATGGAACAGCCCCGTTCTGTTTTTCTAGCGTCCAGGCGTTCCCTATATTCCCTTTAGAGGATACATGGCCCAGGAACCCATTCTTTACTCAACACATCTGAAACATCTATCTGAAAACTCTTCATTCGATAAGCAGTACGATTGGCTACTTGGGCTTCTGTCCGTTAGATTCAACTACCCTGAACAGCGCGCCGTTAATTCTTATTTCCATCATACCAATGAACTAAGAAGCGTACTAGCTGGAAATCCCCCGCCGTCATCGACAGTGGCGTGCATTAGACTTCCCTCCAGTCGAGACAAGCATCTCAAGAAATGTAAACTTGCCGTCAGCCTAGACAGCCAAGACAGTCATGGCCCCAGCAGAAGCGGCATGGTGTGGCTCTTGCATTTCAAGGCAGCGAATGCCGGTCAGTCGTCGAGACTTCTCTTCGTCGGACTTTTTGTCTTCTCTGCGGCTGTGCGGGACCCCAACATGCTAGGGGAGCAGGGCTCTGCATATGCGTGCGTAATCAGGGACGTGCTAGGGCTACTTCTCCAAAACTCAACTCCGTTGGTACGCCATCACACGCCACATATGGACTAATTGGGAGAGAACACAGTGCCTCGTATTGTGTTCCTAACTCATCAAGCGAGAACTCAATAGGCGAAACCCACCAGTCTCAAATCAAGTGTCATACATCACATCAAAACCCTTGCATTTCAGTTTCCCAAGACATTAATCTATTCGGTAGAATATGTCCATCCTACGTAGTGTAAGGGAGGTGTTCCCTATGTCTCTAAAGGTGAACCCAATGAAAAAAAAAGAAGAAGAAGAAGAACAGGCACTGGGGTTCTCTATATCAATTTCGTACTCCACTGGGGTAAGAAAATGTCGCAGTATAGCACATTTTGTTCATATATAATTATAGTCGATGCACATACGAAGTTATGGCAGCTTCAGACCTATCAAGGTCTGAAGACCGTCGAGTGTAAACATTTTCCAGTATGGCAAGCCGTGTGACAATACCACTGTTCCTGTGTTCTGATATGGCAGTCCTCGTATAGATATTGAAGCACCTAGTCTGTCTGTTGGACAGTTTGGTCAATCAATAAGATTTTCTTTTCTTTTCTTTTCTTTGCTTTTGTCATGGTTTCTCACCTGTTTGGTCACTCCGCATAAGAAACTTTCTGCGAGTAGATTTATATGCTGGGGTCAGATATATATTTTTAGCTTCAACTAAGTTTACGGATCCACAAAATTATGAACAATTGTCTGAATTATATAACGACGCACTTGGCAAAACTTTTACAACAAATAAGAAACGAGAGGCAGAAAAAAGTGAAGATAATAAAAAAAACTAAGAAATCTAGAGACCACTGTTCATTTGCCGTGCGGTTCTTTAGTGTATCACACTTGAATGATCCCCAAAGCAACTAACTATTTTTTATGTTAATGATGGATTTTACTGTTATGTTGAGGGTGAAACGAAAACCACACTTCATTTGTTCCACACCACCACTGTCTGTAAGTACTCGATTGAGCCCAATACCTCCAGTAATGACATCGAAAGAAGAGGAGTCAGAGAGCCCCCAATTTTATATTGGAACTTATTTAATGGGTATACCATTGAAAAGGTACGCCCATCTGGCCAAGTACCCTTCGAAAAGGGCCGATGGCAAGTATAATTCCGTTACTACGGGTCTTGAAACGTAGATGGGGAGCGCTTAAATACAAGTGAATAAGGGTATCTGTTCTATTGTCTTCATAACTAAGTCATCCGAGCAGCTCGGAATCTGCTCACCCGCTTCGGAGGGTCTTCGGTTTCGATAGGCACCGTTTCCGGCTCCTCCCCAACGAAGCCGCCGTTTTGCTGGATCATCCTGTTTCGTATCCGATAAAACTCGCTTGCAATCTCCTTCCTGTGTATCTGCTCATCAATTTCATCTAGCTCAGGCGGCATGGCGGCGCCTTGAGAAACCTCGTGCTCAACGAGTGTGTCGGCTAAGATCTTCCCCTCCGGGCCTCGGGGCGCTTCTGTGATATCTGAGATCGGCTGAGAGAAGGGTTTTGGTTCAGATGGCTTAGCAGGGAACAAAGGCAATGTAGGGGATGGTGACGTGATCGGTTTGCGGAGTGAAGAGCGTGCCTCGGTAGGTCGAATACTGTTCTCACTGCCGGTAGTGCTTCGAGCACTCTTGAAGCGAGACGTCTTCTTTGGAACATCATTCGTGATGGGGTCCTTCACAGTTGATTGTGTACGCTCGACAACCGCATCTGAAAGGACAGGTACATCCGATTGCCGAGGCGCGACAGCCTTCTTCTCCACAATTGGGGGCTTAGGGGCTGGAGCAATATCAAGATCATCGGCGAAAGCGACTTTCTTTTTTGGCTTCTTCTCTGGAGCTGGTTCATTCACGGTCTCGGTGCTCTTCTCAATCCGGACCATACTGGGCTGCTCAAGTTCTTTCTGGACTTCCACGGGCAGCGAGCCTGTGTCTTTGCCCATATTCCACATTCCTCGAGCATTTAACTTGGCTTCTAGCTCACGCATCTGTTGATGATAATCCTCGCTCAGAACAGTCCGGGTACTCCGTCCGTACTCATCTTCCTCCTCATCTTCGTCGTCATACGCGAAAGCATCGTAGTCATCATCTATGGATATGTCACTTGCATCTTCGTCCAGTTCAAGCTCAGCCACAACAGCTCCAACTTCATTGAGTTGGTACTGCAGCATCTCACGGCGTAACTTGGCATCCTCGGGAGATTCATCGATATCCGTAACAGGCAGCTCCTCCTGCTTTTCAGTCGCCAAGTCGGACGCCGCCGGCTTCTCTTCAGAATAAGCCACGGAGCTTCCGTTGGTCTCTCGTAAGCTGGGCTTCTCCGAGATATCTCCATGTTCTTTGTCTGCTGAGCTGGACCCATCCTTCGCTTTGTATCCGGGCTGCGCATTTGTGTTCGGGGCGTCGGGGACATCATTCACGCCTGCCTTCTTGAGAAGCTCCAAGAGCTCTGGCGCCTGATCTCCGGGCGTCGCAGTTGAGCTCGAGATCACATTGCCATCCTCATCGAGTTCCTCAACAATCTCCGTCATGGGAAAGTCCGAGGTGGGTTCGGTTGGTAATTGCTCAGCAGAGTCAAATGCGTGTAGTTGGTTCTCTACCGAACGTAGTCGCTTTTCCATAGTCGTAACGTTCTGTTTCACGTAGTCGACTCGCCTCGACACCAGATCAATGACCTGTTGTTTGGTCCTGGCCACGCCTTGTTTCTCTCCGAGTATCACCTTGACTTCATCTTCGGTGACCAGCGATCCACCAAAGTCGCGGCCTATTCGAAGGAAGTCATCCATTGTGGCATCGTCATCGAGCTCGCTTATTTCGTCCTTCAAGGCATCGTACTCGGCCTCCCAGGTTCTCCAATGATAAAGAGATTCCTGTAGTTTCAAGATGTTGCCCTCGAGCTCGAGGCGTTGACGCTCAAGGTCTTGTAAATTGCTACCGGGAACACCCATCTTGGGCACTCAGTCGCGGGTGGTGATATAAAAATTTACAGGTACCAAAACCAAGCAAAGGGGCATAGAGAAGAAAAAAAATATGTAGAAGGGGAGAGAAATGGAATCGCCGCGGGGGCAAAGAAAAAAGTTCCGCCGCGCGGAACGGTCACCGGAGCTTTTGATTGGTCCGTGCGAGCAGCTGGATTTAGGTACATTGGAACCAAACGCCCAAAGGTCTCGACATCACTGTCACCATTCTTGTAATTCAGCACCATCCAACAATATGGCGCCCTCTCGCGAGTCGATACAGAACCGTGGGGATGAGGACGGTATGTTTTGGACTGTCAGTTCCCAAGGGACTCCTACGCTAATATCTTTTCAGAGGTCTGCCCCGTCTGCAAATCCTCGCGGTACTTGAATCCGGACATGCAATTCCTCATCAATCCAGAATGTTATCACAAGATGTGTGAATCATGCGTGGATCGTATTTTCTCTTCGGGTCCCGCCAACTGTCCTGTAGCCGGGTGCCACAAGACCTTACGAAAGAATCGATTTCGAAAACAGACGTTCGAAGATATAAACGTAGAACGGGAGGTTGATATACGGCGCAGAGTCATGCAAATGTATGTTGGTATACACTATTCTGCACATGGTAGGAAATTGAAATATCTAACGGTTACAGTCTCAACCGTCGCGAAGAGGAATTTGACTCGAAGCGAGCCTGGGATGACTTTCTCGAACAACGCGAGGAGATCATCGCGAATCTTGTCCATGGCACCGACGTAGCCAAAACCGAAGCCGATCTCCAGAGATATGCACAAGAGAATATGCGCTCTATCCGCGCCAACCAAGCCTTGGAGGCTCAGGAAGCTTCTTCTTTCCAGGCAAGACAGACTCAAGAGCAGGAGTTGGCCCGTCTCCGCAGGGAGGCGGTAAGACAGGAGTACGAGAATGAGCGCCGGGAGCTTCTTGCTGGACGAGAAGATGTTCTCAGTCGTCTTGCCGCTGGACGCCCAGCAGATGCTGCCACTATTGCACGCGAAGGCCAGAAAGTCCTACTCAAAAAGTCGTCTGCTAGACGAAGTGAAGAGGACCGTATTCGACAGAAGCAAGCTGCCCTACGTAACTCGGATGCTAGAAAGGCTGGACAAGCTGGGATTACAGCAACCGATAAGGCTGGTGATGCCGGTGATACTGGTCTTATTAAGGGCCTCAAGAGAATCCAGACACCGGAGCCTGAGAAGCCTTACGATCCATTCGGTGGACTAATTCCGGACAAACGGGACTATTTCACCTTGCGAGACTTCTACCCATCCAGTTACCTTGACCCTATTAGACAAGATACTCGTATGCAGGCTGGCGGATATGATCTTAAAGAGTACTATTCGCGCACACTGCTCGAGGCATTCGCAGGGCTAGGATGCTTCATCGATGAAGAGGTATCAGAACGGGAAGTGGCTAATACGAATGCAGTTGCAACAGAAGGTGCCGCCATGGCTGCGGCTTCGAGCGGCCCTGCAGGCAATGTGTAATTTGCCCAGAATCTTAGTGGAGAGGTTGGTACTTTTGGTATAGATTTATCTTGTTTCGATGTTAAGACATCTATGGCGCATTGGGTTAGGTGCATAGCGATGGCGTTCTCTATATGTTGGAAGAAGGGCATTTCTCTTGTCTATATTGGTTTAGCATACCACCACCTTTAACAATACTTTTATCCTGCTGCTTCCTTGTATTCTTTAATTGCCTGTCAGGCCCTCAAATCAAAGAAAATTAATACCGGTTTAAAGTAGAATGTTCGCAATACACTTGGCGTTGTAACTGCTACCTCACTTCCATCTCGTGGAAAAGTATGATGCAAAGGTTCCACCATACTAGACATACCTTCTGACTTTCTCAACCCTCTAAAATGATTGCAGCATGTCCAGCTACTCCGAAGGAGTTATGCCCATTGAAATGTATTTTAAAAGATGCAGTAATGGTTGATTATACAGCCGCAATACAGATGGAACAAATCCCTTAAATTATCTACGCGTTCTTTAGTTGTTATAAAAGACAAACATATTGATGCCAAATGTCGACTAGGACTAGGTGTACAGAAAAGAAAGAGGATCAGCTCAATAACTTAGAGTAATATACAATGGTCTAAACACAACTCGTCATGATATTCACAACTTGCCCCCCGTGATCTGCTCGCCCAACTTCTTGACTCTGCCCTGGATAAGATCCCAGCGAGCCGCCTCGCTCTTCCTAGACTCATTGACGATAGACTGGACGGTTGGGGGTAGGCCCAAGTTCCAGACGTTCTCGCCCTGCTGGTGGTCATTGCGCCAAGCTTCGTTCTCACCCTCAGGGAACACGCGGTCAATCTCAGCTGCGAGCTGAGCTTCGGTAGTGATAAAGTTCCGAGCATTCATGTAAAGCGTTTGCAGAGAGTCCTGCTGTTCAGCTTGTTTCTGGGAGTTCGCAGCCTCCATCCGAGCCTTGGAGAGAGTGAGACGCTCTTCCCGGTTGGGGTCAGGTAGCACCGGGGTGCGCTTAGGCAGCATCTCCTGGATGACCGAAGGACGGGTCAATCGCTCATCCTCTCTCTCTGGCTGCCGGAAAATGCGCTCTCGCCGTTTCTGCTTCTCGGAACTCCGCTGCATCATCGACTTATCCGTCCGCTGCTTCCGGCTGTGCAACTCCAGGAGACCTTCCCTGAGGTTTTGCCTTCTCATCTCTGCCATCCGGCGCTTCCAGTTGATATATTGGGCATGGGGGTCGTTCGGGTCGACATTTGTGTCTTTAGAAGGAAGGGGTGTTGCGGCAGCAATATACTCCTCGGACGGCTTGTCCGCTCTGCGAACGGGGAAAATTTCGCGAGGAACAGGCAGGGTACCCTTCACATGTTGCTTTGAAGGAAGGTCTGGTTGAATGGTACGAGGGATATCGACGAAATTGGGCGACTCTGGTCCGATTCGAAGAGAGGCCGAGGAGGTGAAGCCACGGGCTTGCACGGAGGCAGTCCTGCAACTGCGGAAGAGAGACATGGTAAACACTACCGTTTACTCCACCAAGACCAGGAATAGCAGTCGAATCTAAGAAAAGTGACAAATATTCAAATGTTTAGATAAATTTAACTCGAATAAAGCATGTCTCCATCTGCAATTCGGGGACCCGGACCGGACGATGAGAGACGCGGTTCTGTTGCGAGGGCCGGAAAAAGATCGAAGCGATTTTCTCGCAAATGGTCCGTGCACCCATTAGCTTGGCTGCCGCCCCGAAAAAATAATTTCTTTCAGACTATGAACTTTTTTTTCTTTTCCTCTTCTTCTTCCTGCGCTCTGCCAACTTTATTTCTCTACCCCTGCCTTGAGATTTATTTCCATATAAATCCCAGCTCAGGGACTAGAATTCATTATGGGTACAGGAAAGAAAGAGGCCACTCGCCGGGAGCGGCAGGGGAAGGTTGGAGATGGCATGGGTAATGTCAGGGTCAAGGGTGAAAATTTTTACAGGTCAGCTATCCCATCATAACCTGCTGATTTGTTCGTCGGCTAACTTCATGAAGAGATGCAAAGAAGGTGAAGCGGCTGAATATGTACAAGGATGGTAAACCTCGGCGTGACGCTGAAGGTAACATCACCGTCGCCGCTTCGTATCAGTCTAAAGAGGCTCCCGTTGCCAGGATAGAACCCAACCGTAAATGGTTTGGCAACACAAGAGTGATATCCCAGGAGGCGCTGTCCTCGTTCCGTGAGGCGGTTGCTGAGCGTGCTTCGGACCCGTACCAAGTTCTCCTCAAAACCAACAAGCTTCCCATGAGCCTGATCAGAGACGGTCAAGGTGTGAATGGGCTGAAACAGCATCAAGCGAAGATGGCCATTGAGACCAACCCATATAGTGATACATTTGGGCCCAAGGCTCAGAGGAAACGTGTTAAGCTGGGTGTTGCATCACTGGAAGACTTGGCTGGCGAGACGGCCAAGATGCATGATGCCTATGTTGAGAAGTCCGATCACCAGACTCATGCGGATGGTTCGCTCGCCGTCTCTGGAGATGTTTCTGCTGCACAAGACGGTGCGCATAGTACGACGACCACCGCAGTTGAGTCAGTCTTCTCAAAGGGTCAAAGTAAGCGAATCTGGAACGAGCTTTACAAAGTCATCGATTCCTCGGATGTTGTCATCCACGTCATTGATGCCCGTGACCCTGAAGGTACACGTTGCAGGAGTATTGAAAAGTACATCCGTGAGGAGGCACCTCACAAGCACTTGATTTTCGTGCTCAATAAGTGTGACCTTGTCCCAACAGGCGTAGCGGTAAGATTCCCAGTTCTCCTCTCTTACTACCCTTTTGTCCTTTTCTATTTCTCGTTCATTGTCATACCTTTTCCATCCATCAGGCTATGATGCCTGTGCCATTGCTAAGTCAAGGCTTCTTCCAACGACTACATGTCGTGCTATTCTCCATGGGAGTCTGTCTGTTACAGCTTTGGTAGATTGACGCTGGCCCGCGCCGACCTTCTTTCTGAAGTTAGGCTGATGGGTTTTCGTTTTGAAAGCTTGTCGTAAGGGCCGAGCTGTGCTCCGTTTTTGAGTTGAGTCCTGCTTCAGCCATCCGGCTGCTTCGTAGCAGGTCTCTTAGTAACGTTACACACATTCTACTGTTGAACTATTCTTGCATTGTTCTAACTCTCATACTTACTGGTGTTCGAATGCTAACGAAAACACCAGGCGGCCTGGGTGCGACACTTGTCTAAAGACCATCCGACGTTGGCTTTCCATGCCTCCATCAATAATTCATTCGGCAAAGGCTCTTTGATCCAACTCTTGAGGCAGTTTTCCGCTCTTCACTCGGAAAGGAAGCAGATCTCTGTAGGATTCATTGGCTATCCGAACACGGGTAAATCCTCTATCATCAACACATTGCGCAAAAAGAAGGTGTGCACTGTGGCCCCCATTCCCGGTGAGACAAAGGTCTGGCAGTATATCACTCTGATGAAGAGGATCTACCTCATCGACTGTCCCGGTGTGGTCCCCCCGAACCAAAACGACACGCCCGAAGATATCCTGCTTCGTGGTGTTTGTCGTGTCGAGAATGTAGAGAATCCTGAACAGTACATTCCTGCTGTTCTCAAACGGGTTCAGCCCAAACACCTTGAACGTACTTACGGTGTGAGAGGCTCTGATGATCCTTTGGAGTTCTTGGCTATTCTTGCACGTAAGGGTGGAAGGTTACTCCGTGGAGGAGAGCCCGACCTTGACGGTGTCGCCAAGATGGTGATCAATGATTTCCTCAGAGGCAAGATCCCATGGTTTACCCCACCACCTCACACACCCGGTGAGGAGGGTGAAAAGATTAACGGCCGTGAAGGCAGACTCGGTGAAATGGGTCGGAAGCGGAAAATTGACGCAGTTTCAGAAGAAGCAGAGAAGAGTGAAGCCAAGTCTGGTTCTACATCTGATGGAGAGTTTGAGGGCTTCGGCGAAAGTGATGATGATGACAATGACTCCATCGCAAACCTTGAAGTCAGCGACGAGGAGAGTGGAGAGGAGAATGACTGAGCTAGTATTGGCTCCTATTATTTACCCATCAAGCCACCGAAACAGAAGCTGCAGGCTTCCGCTGATCCACTCTTCAGCAACCCCCGTCGGAGCATGTCCGACTACGCCGCTTCGCAATCAGGTTAAGACCTCACCGACCAGGTCTGACGACCCTGGGCGCAGGTCTTTCGAGTCTAGAACCCTGGAAGTCGGTGTCAACCCCATCCTGTCGTTGTTTATACGACATACTTGGACGTACTACCTGGGCGAGATTCTGCCGCAATCAGTGCATTCAAGGCATGAATTGCTTTTTTAGGTCATGTACACCATTACAACTCACTATAGATACCCACATAGCTTTGAAAACAATCATTTATGATATGAAATGGTACGAGACGTGCATACATTCTGCAGTAGTACTTGAAATATGGTCACTGTTTATGCGCTAGTGCTTCACCGCCGTAGCTCACGTGGGGCCACCCCAGCCTCACTTTCATCATAGCTCTCCTGCATGCACCAAAAGCATCTTTTGCTTATCTTAGTTTTCTCCAAACTCTCCCCCGAGAATGATATTTTCTTGTTTCCCTAATTCAAGAGATGTGCGTGTTCTTTAAACATGGCGGACGACGGCATGTCCATTGTACCCTACGGATCTTCTAATCTTGATGTCGTACTGTAAGATGACTTCGGTCCTAACTGGTAAA